>NC_140532.1:19086079-19158579 GCF_057382185.1 Mchenga conophoros | reverse complement strand
AACTGTGGGAGCAATCATCAGAAAATGGAAGACATACAAGACCACTGATAATCTCCCTCGATCTGGGGCTCCACGCAAGATCTCATCCCGTGGGGTCAAAATGATCATGAGAACGGTGAGCAAAGATCCCAGAACCACACGGGGGGACCTGGTGAATGACCTGCAGAGAGCTGGGACCAAAGTAACAAAGGTCACCATCAGTAACACACCACAACGGCAGGGAATCAAATCCCGCAGTGCCAGACGTGTTCCGCTGCTGAAGCCAGTGCATGTCCAGGCCCGTCTGAAGTTTGCCAGAGAGCACATGGATGATACAGCAGAGGATTGGGAGAATGTCATGTGGTCAGATGAAACCAAAGTAGAACTTTTTGGTATAAACTCAACTCGTCGTGTTTGGAGGAAGAAGAATACTGAGTTGCATCCCAAGAACACCATACCTACTGTGAAGCATGGGGGTGGAAACATCATGCTATGGGGCTGTTTTTCTGCCAAGGGGACAGGACAACTGATCCGTGTTAAGGACAGAATGAATGGGGCCATGTATCGTGAGATTTTGAGCCAAAACCTCCTTCCATCAGTGAGAACTTTGAAGATGAAACGAGGCTGGGTCTTCCAACATGACAATGATCCAAAACACACCGCCCGGGCAACAAAGGAGTGGCTCCGTAAGAAGCATTTGAAAGTCCTGGAGTGGCCTAGCCAGTCTCCAGACCTCAACCCCATAGAAAATCTGTGGCGGGAGTTGAAAGTCCGTGTTGCTCGGCGACAGCCCCAAAACATCACTGCTCTCGAGAAGATCTGCATGGAGGAATGGGCCAAAATACCAGCTACTGTGTGTGCAAACCTGGTAAAGACCTATAGTAAACGTTTGAGCTCTGTTATTGCCAACAAAGGTTATGTTACAAAGTATTGAGTTGTATTTTTGTTATTGACCAAATACTTATTTTCCACCCTGATTTACGAATAAATTCTTTACAAATCCTACCATGTGGATTCATGGATTTTTTTTTCACATTCTGTCTCTCACAGTTGAAGTGTACCTCTGGTGCAAATTACTGACCTCTGTCATCATTTTAAGTGGGGGAACTTGCACAATCGGTGGCTGACTAAATACTTTTTTGCCCCACTGTACAAATTATGAAAAAGAGGGAAAAAAAAGAAAAGAGAAAAAGAAAAAAACAACCAGCCCAAAGGCAGATACCTCACTTCCCAAAAGAGAGCAATGCATTTCCTGAAACTGACAACTGCTAGTACTTGTACTGAGGCCAAGAGAGAAAATGTGACAGAAACAGGCAGAAGGAAAGAGAGTAAGAGAGGCAGTGGGGAGACAGGAGGAGAGCATATGTGTGACTTGAACTACAGTCTGGAAAAAGAAAACAATGTTATGTAAATACTAGAGTTACACACCAAGCAGAGCTTGCAGATTCAGAGAAATGCACAGCACACACTTTGTACATCCAAACAGATAGCACATTATTTTTGATCCGTGCTTTGCTACAACGGAGATAAAAGTGCCCGTTATCAACTCTTTTGGAACTGGCAGACCATACCTATTGTTCACAGGGAAACTGTAGCACAATGTCTGAAGAGGGGAAAACAAACAAACAAACTGAGCAGTACTGGACTGCAGAGAGAATGGCACAGCTCTGATAAAGTAAGGAAACTGTGGTTTTGTCAATCTGCACTTTTATCTGTTTCTCCTGCTCGAAAACAAGAAAAAAGGAGGGAGGGGTGGTGGTGGGACATGACCATGGTAATAGCAATGATGGTGGTTGGTGGTGTTAATGTGGTGGTTTGGGGGCCACACCCGACTGCGGACACCAAACCCCTAAAAAACATGGAGGTTTCCACTTGAGCTCAAACCTGTCCCCTCTGCTCTTCCTCACTCTCGGAGGATGAAATTGTTAAATCTACACGAAAACATCAAAACACAGAAAGAGCTCCGAAACCGTAGGCCAGACCATCCAAGGAGGAGTGATGTCGCTACAGTACAGCCTGCTGGTCAATGAGAGGAATTTATTTACCTCCCCGAGTCATAGCTCCCATCCTCCACTCGCCTCTGTACTGCTCACATGTGTTGTTTTTTTTCTTGTTTGCTCTGCTGAGATACTCAGTTTTCTTTCCCTTGGGATTTTTATTCCACATGGGTAAAAAATAAATAAATTATGCACATGCCGTTAAAAAATACAAACCTTTTCTTAAAACACTGTTAATCAGGTCACAGGCTTTGATTACCAGATTTGTTGGCTGCACATCCAAGATGTGAATCTCCTATTAAGATGTAATTTAATTTAAATAAGATGTTATTTGCCAGGTACAGGTACATACTTTATTTTATGTGTCATTACAGTAAGATGCTGCATTTTCTGTAGGACTATTCTAAAATAAATATAAAGTGCAGCAGTGTGCGCTTCTTTTACAGTCTCAATTTAAAAGTTACACATTTTGGGTATTTTTTGTTCTACAATTTAGGAAAAGGCCTTGATTATTTAAACACTAAGTTAAAAATTTTTTATCAGAAATTAAAAAAAAAAAAGTAAAATGTTTTTATATGTTTTGAGGAATTATTGCATTTAATACTGTATTACTCGTAGTATTTCTGTAATGTATTTGTAAAGTCCTGGCTAAACTAAATCCTGACTTTATTAGTAATTACATCCAAATTGTTCCCAAAACAACCCCCTGTCTATCTTACAGATCTGTTTAGTGTTTGATTACCACGAGTATGTTTTGAGACGCACCCATAACGGTCCACAAAGCCTTACCATAATAACCTACTTTGACAAACGCCAGCGCGTGTTGATGTTTTTCAGCTCACTGATGACGAACATTATCATCTGTCACCATCAAATGATCTCTGATCAGATCACACTACCCACATTTATGCCACTCTCATTTCTAATCTATGCTTAGAAACGTCTTCTTGTTTAATTTTTATATCAGTGTTCGAGCTGTGTGCACCACATAACTTTAAAACCCGACAATAATGACCAGTAAATTAATTAGAATTTTTTTTTTTTTTACATTTCGTGTTTTGGGGGTTTTATGGTTTATTTAAAATATTCAAGTGCATTCACACACACACAAGCAGAAAACATTATCCATCTAGTGTCATACAAACACTCATTCAGTAGAAAGTATGAAAAAATTGAATTACATCTCAAATTGTATCTAATTATGCTGCATAACTTTGTTAACACATCTTCATAACCCTGAATAAGGCAGTGAATAACACATTAGTGTAGGGTATTGCATGTAAATCTTGTGAATTTACCACTTTTCAGGGGTCAAACCTGAACCAGTGGCACTGCACTGCACTATTTTTGATCCACAGATACCCTCGCTGACTTTCTCCCCTGTTCTTCTGACAGGCTTTAAAAGAAAAGAATAAAACAGAGCTATAAAATTGCTTTAGTGTGCTGGAAAAAAGCTTTATAGCACATATACACTTGCAGTATAAAGAGACCAGCCTTTCAGCACTAGCAGGGACTTATTTGGAAGGTTATTAGTCTCATTTACTGCTACAGCCCCTTGGGGGGCCTTTAATTAAGAACTGGGCTCTATATAGCTCCTATTAACAAGAGTGGAAAAAAAATAAAGGTGCATGGAGGGGTTTGGGCGACACATCACCAAGGCTTACCTGGTCCCACTTTTTCATGATTTACAACTTTTCTTTCCACTAATTTAAAACATCTGTTCCCAGAGATATTTTAAGTCTTTGACCGATAACCTGCTGACTGCTTCTTTATCGCTGATACAAGGATTATATAATATACAGCAACAAGAAAGTCAGTTTTTTCTCTCTTTTTTCACTTTAATCCTGAAAATGGCTTACCTTTTTCCTCGTACTGCCATGGAAAATAAACTTCTAACGCCACACTTAGTGAGAAACGCAACCAGAAAAGCACTGTGGTTGGGTTTCTCTAAGAAGAAAAGGCAAAACTTCTCAGTGGAACAGCTGCAAGTGTGTGAGGTTGTGAAACTGTGCCTCCTATAAATCTTGCAAAGCGCAAAGTTCCCTCGATGGTGTCATGATAGAAGCGATACTCGGGCAACTAATTTCAGGGCTTGATGTCACAGTGGTCAGTGTGATAAAGAAACGTTCATAGGAGTGGATTTCAACTGAAGACAGATTTTTTCTTTCAGAGAATTCACATAAATTCTGCTAAGTTGAACTACCAGGAAGTATAAGCTGCCCGTTCTCAAAAAAAAGGAAAAACATATTTGTGGTCAGGTAACTGTGAATCGTTGCTTTTTCTCATGCTTTCAGCAATAAGTATAAGAAGAGAGTTTCTTAAGACGTTTTTATACCACAAAAAAAAAGTCATTTAAAACCCAATTCACAGAACACAATTACACCTTCAGTTATCTGCTGAATTTTTATTGCGGTGAAATTCATATGAAAACGTCCATATTTCTCTGTATTCTTAAAAAAATCTCCACATGAGTGAGTGAGTCGCGTGGCAGCAACTCAATGCTTTAGGGTTGTAACCTGTTTAAAGCAACCTGCTGATTTTTAAATCAATAGTGGGGAAGAAAGTTTTTTAAGTGACTTTGTATGTGGAATGGCAGTTGGTACCGGACAAACCTGTGAGAGTATTTCATAAACTACAGGGATTTTCCACACATAGCCATCACTGGTGTTTAAAGAGTATGATCAGGAAAAGGGGAAAATGCCCAACGAGCAGCAGTTCTGTGGGCAAAAATGTGTTGTTGGTGTCAGAAGTCTGAGAAGGACGGCAAGACTGCTTTAAGCTGATACGAAGGCAACAGTAACTCGTTACAATCATGGAAGGAGTAGAGGAGCATTTCTGAATGCACAACATGTTAAACCGAGAACTACCTTGGACCAAAGCAGTAGAATAGACAATGTGTAACAGTACTACCATAGCACCAACTAAGCATCACTTTAACACTAGCCTACCTGAGTATTGTTGCTGACCGTGGGATGAGATGATACAGCACCTCTGGGATGAGATGGAATAGTAGAATCACATCGTGGATGTGCAGCAACTGTGTGACTCTGTCATGTCAACAAGGACCAAAAGCTCTAAGGAATGTGGCATGAAGAATTAAGGCAGAAGGGGGTCCAACCTGGGAATAGCAATGTGTACATAATAATGTGGCCAGAAATATTTCACTCTAAAGGGAAGTATTATTAATCCAACTACACCCAAACCCTCCAACCTTATATTCAGTGGATGTATCCTTGACATGATGTCAGGACACATCCACATTCAACCTCTGGCTCAAACAGAGTGAGTCTTATTCAAACAGGTGGGACAGGCACTCGCCCAGAGTGGGAGTGAATACCCTCTCAAACACATCGGGACATGTGGACACATGAACCATATTACAAGTTCCCCGGCGGCCAAAAGCTAGGCCAGAATGTTGCGGCTCCCCTTTGGTCAGCCCCTTTTCTCTCCAGCAGGTAAACGCCCTGGTCCACCATCTACCCCTGCTTGTGCGTGTAAGAGGGGAGAAACCGCAGCGCCCCACAGACGAGCGCCATCAATGGGCCCTCTATTCATCCGCAGGTTCGGAACAGTGGCCTCTCTGATGGAGCTCCAGCACCTGGCTGCCGATGGACACAACATCAGAGGCAGGGTGGTAGCAGCATCGGTCGTCAGACTCACCACACCTGAATAAACCCCCACCCCCTTCCTCGAGCCCACATCAAATAGCAGGACTGGTCTATTTGAAAACCTGAGAGTAGGAGAGCTGAGCAAAAGAAAAAAAAAAAAAAAAACAGTAGCCAAAGAGCTTCGCAAGGCAACGGGACTGGCTGTACAAACAGGTCACTCAGGTGCTGCTGCAGATTACTGTTTTTATTAACGAGAGCAAAGAAGAAACTGAGCCCTGTACTGAGGAAGGGGTGGTGGTGGTAGTGGTGGTGGTAGTGGCGGTGGGAGGCGTAAGGGACAAGAGCACAGAGCGAAACACACACGCAGAAGTCGAGAGATCGTATTTATACAGGTGCTTCTAATGCGAGCGGAGAGGGAGGCGCGCCTCGAGCACACAGCCAAGCATCTGCACAGAGTCCTCCAAGTAGGGACTGGGTTGGGCCTTACTTTGATTTCACTACAGTTAAAGTGGAAGCTGTCAGGATTAGTGCAAAGACTGCTGTGAAGTGTGCCGGGCAAACTAAACACACATTCGCACACCAAGTATGAGGACCTGCTTTGCAACTAAGATATATGGAACAAAACACACAAAGAAAAACAACATAAATGCAGTGTAGTTGTGGCATATTAATACAACTAACGCAGTAGGTTAGTTACTCCTGGTTACTAACCCTAACCCCTCTCTATGTCTAATCTACAGCGTGAAATTAAAAGTAAAGTGGAGGTAAAACAAATAACCCCCTATTTCTGCCACACATTTTCTTTTTTTGTTCTTAGGTTTTATACTTTTGGTCTTTGCTGGGAAGTTTTTCCAAGTAATTTTACAGACTGTTTCGCTATTTTTACCATACCAGCTGTGCGGTGCCATTAATCACATGATTTAATTACAGTGTTTTGACATCTTTATTAAAATTATTATTGGCTTTGGGGTTTTTTTCTGTTTTGGTCCATAATGTGATTTTTTTTTTCTTCTTCTTCTTCTTCTTCATAAAGTAACCTTGTTTGGGAATAATTAAAAAATAAATGCACCGTTCCAAACCATCTGGAGTTTATCTTCAGTTTGTTAATGGCTGTGCTCAAGTGGGAAAAAATATCCCCAAGCTACCTTATCTTGACTTCCATTATTAGGCATCCTAATAATTCAATTTTAGGTAATTATGTTGGTTTCATTAGTTTATAATGTATATTCAGCCTGAACGTTAGCATGCATTACAGCCCATTAGCACAAACATCATTAACTAGAACCAAATGGTCAAACGACATTCTGGATGGAAACAATTAAATTATGAGGGCAGCTAACAAAAACACAAATTGTCATTACCTTTGTCCTCACGGGTGTGTAATTGTTAACAGCGCTCTGGTCTAATGAAAACAAACATTTTTCTTTCTTTCTTTTTTCTCAATATTTTCTTGTCCCTAAACAAAAGGATCGGCAGCCGTGACGTCACGGAGCTGCTCGGTGAATCAGGCTGTGAAAACAGAAATTTCCTGAGGTCATTTTCCTTTTCCATGATCTGCTTTTTTTTTTCCCCCTTCTTCTTTGGGAATTGTGTCTTTGCAGTGGAAATGAAGAGAAACTGATGGTATAATTAAGGAGTGCAGGGCAGAGCGTTTACAGCTGATTCCTAGGATTTTAAACGTGGCCCTGAGGCAGATGAGACCTGCAAACACAAGCATCTCCACTGACTGTTTTTCCCCCACACAGTTTTATGGTCACCAGAAATAAGTGAGAATGTTGCATTTTTGAAAACATTTTGGGCAGTAATCAATAAAATAATTCTCATATAAGAGATAGGACACATCCACACACTTTCTCTTTTGTTTTGGTTTTGCACATTAATTTATTTTTACAAAAAATCTGATCGTTTCAATGAAGTCTGGCTGCAGCTTCAAATGCTATTAACTGTAGCCTGAACCCCGCACCACACCGGGATACCTCCAAAAACAGCACTGCGTGATTTGCTTGGTTCAGTCCACCTCTGTCTGCGCTCCAGATTGCAGATTTCATTAACGCTAATGGGGTCGAAAGTGGCACGCATATCTTTTAAAGCCACTTCATACGGACCTGGAAATAATCTGGATGTCACAGTTAGACATTGTGCTGATGAGCGAATCTTGTTTTTTTTGTTTAAAATTATGTCTGGATGGGTTATTTATGCAGTACTTGCCTGCTGACTCGCTGGATTTTCCCAACCTGCGGTAAGAGGCCATAAAGAGGGCCATTCGCTTAGTTGTTGATGGTCCCCTCACCATAAAACCGTCCTAGAATCACCAACACCACTGAGGGGGAGTAAACATTCATTCCTAATAAGAGCAGCATGAGGTGCCTTCATTAATGCAGGATGGCTAGTGTAAAGCCAAACTAAATACACTCTTTAATTTAAAAAAAAAAAAAAAGTCCCTGAAAGTTCTCTTTATTGCGCTGTGTGTGACCTGCACATCATAAAACAAGGCCTTCAGATTCTCCTTTTGGCCTTGGAGGGAGAATTTGCTCATTATTTGGCACTAGAGCAAAAGCAGACTTATCATTTCATTCACTATGTGAAAGCATTAAAACGGTCCATGATCTCAATATGGTTCTTTCTCCTTGTTTGACTCAGGTTTGCCAACTTTTGTAATTGTGTTACATGCTTTTGGCATGTAACAAGAGCCTTCAGGTTCTGCATAGTGCTCTCCTGCTACCAAAATCAATCCCATGCTAAAAAAAGAGGAAGCCTCAAAGCTACTTCTAATAAAAAAAGAAGTTACATCTATCCAAAATGGAGCTTTGTTTTTGCATTCTGCTTTTCTGCTTTTTCTCAGCTATCAGATTTTCACCATGCAATATTGAAAAGTATTGAATGAAAGAGTAAGGGTATATAGAAGCATTTGTAGCAAAGAAATATGTGAACAATTGCTCTGTGTTTACTTCATAAATGACTCGTAACATCTTAGTGTAATGCCGTGCAGAAGAAAGAACTAGGACCTTTTTTTGCTGCCTTAACCACGATTCCAAAAAACTTGGGACACTGTTTAAATTGTAAATAAAATCAGAATGAAATGATTTGCAAATCTCCTCAAACCATATTTTATTCATGACAGAACACCGTAAACACAGCACCTTGAGCATCTTGAGGGTGACAAAAGCCTGAAAAACAACAACTTGAGGAACATTTTGGCACTGATTATGTTAACTGGCAGCAGGTCAGTAAAATCTTCATCTTAAAGAGGCAGATTTTTTGAGAAGTAAAATTGGACAGAGGTTGCCCAATCTGCAAAGACCATGTCTACAAATTCTGGAACAACTCCAGAAAAATGTTCTTCAACATAATATTGGAAAGGCTCTGAATACCTTGTTATCTACAACACATATTATCATCAAAAGATTCAGTCAGTCTGCAAAAATCTCTGTGTGCAAAGGAAAAGGCCGAAAATCAGCACTGGATGAGCTTTGGGCCCTCGGGCAGCACTGCATTAAAAACAGGCGTGATACTGTCATGGAAATCACTGCTTGGACTCTTCTTGAAATTACTGTATGTGAACACAGTTGACTATGCCATCTGCAAATACAGTCTGAAACTCTATCATGCAAAGAAGCCATATGGTAGCATGATTCAGGAACGCTGTCATCTAAAGCTCATTAAAAATCGACTGAGGCAAAGTGAAAAAATGGATCAAATTTAAATTTGAAATTCTTTTTGGAAAACATGGACACTGCATATTCTGAGCTAAAGAGGAGAAGGATCATCTAACTTGTTTTGATGCATGCTAAATCATCCAGAAAGTGGATAGTCTTCATCTGGACATTGCATTTTTAATGTGTTTTCAGCTGAAATGCTATTTTTCCTGTTGCACTACAGGAAAGATGCTGAAGGTCAGTCAGTGTAGAGTCAGTAGAGACTGCATTGGAGTCAGTGTAACGTTTCTCTGGTGCATCCAGTAAGCTGGAAGTTTATCCACAAGTTGCGTGACTCCGTTTACCAAAAGCAGACACGGCATGCACGCGGATAATTAGAATCTGTGAAAAAAA
Source organism: Mchenga conophoros (assembly GCF_057382185.1). NCBI lineage: Eukaryota > Metazoa > Chordata > Actinopteri > Cichliformes > Cichlidae > Mchenga > Mchenga conophoros. The sequence continues at coordinate 19,148,946 of NC_140532.1, read as the reverse complement.
AAATTTGACAAAAGAGTTATGAACACTGCAGCAATTACACCACAAGACACCCAGCTAAAACCATGCCTGTAAAAAGGAAGCCAATTTAAACTTCTGTTGTTCTCTAATGCCAGCATAGCTGCAGCATTTATGGTGCAACATTTTTTGGCTCACTGAGTAGAATTAAAGCATTTCTAATCGTCCAAGTGAGTAAATGCCGTGTGGAGGTCAGCATCCATATAATAAGCCAGAGTCTGTAATAAGATTAAATACTGAATATGCTTCCATACAGCTCTGTTATCCAGAGGATATGAATCAGTGTGTGGCTGCTTTACTGCTCCAAGACTATTTTCTGTCTTTTGTAGGCTCTAGAAACTGGCAAAGAGTCAAGAAGCTGGGCACAATTAGTTCTTTTCTTTCTCATTTTTTTCCCTATCTAGTCATAAAGCAGCAGTACTCAGGCAGCTTTTCTTGTAGCAGGGCAGGAGGCTGATCTTACCTCGTCATTTGTCTGCGTGCGTGTGTGTGTTTCGCGCATGTGCCCAAAGCAGGGCTCTCGCCTAGTCTAATTTGTCATTATAATACTTGGCAGAAAGGCCAAAAAATTTTAAGAGGATTTACTGGGTATTTTAACATTAGATTCACTGTTGAATCTTACATAAGGTCCCATAAAACTACCTGGCCTACACATGTTTTGAAGCAAACAGTTGAGGAGAATGGTGAAGGGGGGAGGGGGGGGGGGGAGTGACATTACTCAGTGTTTAAAAAGACAGACAGCAATGCATTGGAGATTTTTCCCCTCTTGACTGAGTACCATATGTTGGAAATCATGCCGTCAGTATCAGAGTACAGTAGACAAGACTGGGATACTGAGGCCACACGGACAAAAAGTCAATTTGTTCGGAGAGCTGCACAAAAGACGCTGGTTCCTAAGGAGCGAGAGGCCCCTACTTGAAGAGAGCAGGCCGTGATGCATGTGCATCTGTGCCTTCAAACCCTCCTGTGGTGCTGCAGTGGCATTGTTTCTCTCGTCTTAGTTTGTGAGAGAGGAACTAATTAAGATCTGCCTGCAGGTGGCCCATGCTGACTTTTACAGGTCTGAAAGGAGTAGGAGGCCACACCCGGAAGGGAAAAGGGGTGACAGCCTCAGGTCACAAGACGACACAGATTCTAGATCTGGCACTGCAACTAGGGGAGTTATTGGGTACACGGAGAGGCTGGAAAGAGTCAAGGAGAACAGAAAGAAACAAGTAAATTAGAGCAGAAACCAGGGGGAGAGAGGACACAATCACTGCAATCAGCTAAACAAGGCCTTCCTCTGTTTAGGGGCTAAGAAGTGTACTTGGAAACATTTACTCATTCTCCAAGAGGGTAAATGTCAATCTGCTGCGGGGTTGGGTTTAGGATCAGCAGCCCTGCTGGGGTTTGTTATGATTTCATTAAACAGCCAACCACTAAATCTCACAAATTTACAAAATCAGAGTGCGCGACAGTACGTGAGTACACACACAGCACATCACATCAAAACCACTAAGCCACTAGGTTCTCACATGCGTGTACACAATCCACGGAAACAAGTGTTTGCTTGAATCGTACCAAAACCAAGTCTCATTTGCAGGAGGATAGGTAAACAAAGAGCAAAGGACATGTTTTTAAAAAAAAGGAAGAGTGATGACTGTGAAACAAGTGCATTTAATGTCTGCGTTTCTTCACTTTGTGTTCCTTTTAACAAAAAAAAAAAAAACTTATTTCATGCAACCTATAAAAGAATCACAGTGAGACGCTTTGAAACAAACAGGGCAAACAGCAGTGACGTAACAACAGTGAGCTTGTGCATGTCTGGGGTTCAGAGGAACAAAGACATGATTGCGTGCGGACGCTGCCCCGCACCACTTCCTCTTCAGAAGCCCAGAGACATCACAGCCAGCTGTATTGATGTCTCTCTCTCTCTCTCTCTCTCTCTCTCTCTCTCTCTCTCTCTCACATGTGAATAAACATACATGCATGCACATTTTGGGGGTAGTCTGCTTTAGTGAAGCCAAACAAACAGTGGAATGTTCCAGCCGCTGCTGTCGCTGAAGAATTAAAGCGATAGAGATACCAGAAATGTAGAATGAATGAACAAGTGGCAACCGTCACTACAGAAAGAGTCAAACTCACATTACAGCTGGAAGCTGTGGAAGGAAGTCCAAAACATTTCAGAATATAAAGTAACAGAAAACTGATATAGCGTGGGCGCACGCAATTCGCCCAGGGCAGAAAGGGTGGATCTAGTAGCTGCAGAAATCCAGATAAGGATGGCAAATGACAGTGCTGTCCTTGGTGGCGTGACACCAGGGGCAAAACAAACCCGCTGCTATGGGAGTGCCCAGCAAGGCCCAAATATGAGCTTGGCTGTTACAGCTGAAAGTTATGGGCACAGCAGAGATGGATACAAATGAAAACAAATTACTGTCCGTCTCTGGAGCTCACTCTCACACACTCAAAGGGTCTCACACCCACACGCAAACTGTCACGCACAAACACACGTAAGGCAAAAAAAAAAAGAGCATGTGGAAGATAAACAGACGCAGATAAACATAGCTGTCACTAAGGAAGTCCAGATTTTTATCAGATTCATTTAAGTATTTCCCAAGTGCAGTTAAATAGAGCAAGAGGTTTTTAACAAAGCTTTTACAAACATACTAGTTTGGCTATTGGGATGCTTAATTTAGTTTCTGTGTGCAAAGTAAATTCAACTATTTCTGAAAAACATCCAGAATAACTTTCGCATTGAACTACTGGAGGTGGTTCATCACCAGGAGCGACGTATGTTTTGAGTTGTCGTGGTGGTGTTGGAAAACAAAGCGATGACTCAGACTGAGTTTTGCTGCTTGAGGTTTTCTTATAAAGTCTTCACACAACCTTCTGTCCTCATTATTCCTTCTACCTTGTTGAGATTCCTAGTTCCAGACATACTGAAGTGTCCCCACGGCTTAATATTCCCAGCACTGTTTCACTGTGGGGATGGAGTTCTTGTGGTTGTAGGCCTTTCCCTTCTTTCTCCAAACATAAGCAGCGTCTCTGTGGCCAAAGAGCTCTAGTTTTGTGTCATCTGATCAAAGGATGCACTTCCAGTCCAGGTTGTCCTCAGCATACTTCAGTGTGGCTTAAAGGTGTCTGTGCTTCTTGAGTTTTTCTTGGTCTCAGTCCATTCCTGTGCAGGATTCTAGCGATTAACACTTAGACCCCCGCGGAGTCATCATTTTGCCTTCTTTGAGACTCCAATTTCTGACTTAGATAAGTCACTAGCAGTTGTTCCAGAGTCTTTAGACACATTTCTCACTAGATTTCTTTACAATCTTTGAAATATTTTGCTTGCTGCCTCTGCCAGGCTGTGTTGCTCTCTTTGAATTTCACTTGGAAACAACGTGATAACTTTATATATCTACCTCCTCCTTTGTCAGCAATTCTTTTTCTCAAGTCTAACGAGATTTGTTTTGTTTTCAGCATGATGCTTTCTCAAGTGACAGCTTAAACCCTCATTCACGTTTTTCTACTGTGTGTAAATTGGAAGAAAACCCTCAGTTTTAACTTGATTTTACAAGTTTTGAGCATTACAAAGTTAAAACACATCATCAAGTACCTTTAAAATGTTTTGACACAAACTTGAAATTTTATAGTGAGGCTAATAATGTTGTAGTATACCATAATGTTCCCTATGTGTTACAATAGATAATTGCAAAAAAACAGGAAAGATTAAGTTCATGTAAGTTATAAATAAAGTTTCTTTGCATATTCGTTTTTGTTTTTTAAACATACACCTGAACACTTCTGTAAAAGCTCTTTGGATTCAGAGTGCGTCATTTTAACAGTTAATTAATATGGTATCTGTAGTTAGCACTCAGCCTGTCACTTGCTATTGAAATTGGTTTTGTTAAAGTTCAATTAAGAACCAGAATTGGCTTCAACTGTGGGTGAAGCGGATTTTATTACGTCTCAGATATGCTGAACTCGAATTAGAACTTGATGGATATTGTTGTATGGTTTCCATCTACAGAAGTGCACAAAGCTTTTAGGTTTCCAGAGAGCAGAGAAAGGAGAACAAAAAAAGCAGGCAAGCCAGATATGGCAGTGAGTGATGGATGTGTTTCGCAGAGCCATAGCAGACTGAAGAACGCCTATTCAGAACTTATTCCGGTTTCTTCCAGAATATCAATAACACCACTAACCCATCACCATCTCAACCAATTTGAACACTTAACAGCAGATTCTGGATGACAACACTCTCCACCAACACCTTCAAACTACAAATCAGAGACTTGGAAAATCACTGCCAACAGTCAGTGAAGCTGTTCTTGTGACACATGGTTGTCCAACACCTTACTTAGAGCATTTTCACATCTGAGGTATTTAGTTCATTAGATGGAACTTCATTTTCCAACCATGATGTGGTTTGTTTGTGCAGATGTAAAAAGGGCAACAGCACTTGTGTAAGGAGCAAAGCAACCTCGCCAACACCCTTTTGAGGCGGTCCGGTTCCAAATGAACTCCAGAGTTCCTTTATGTTGAGATTGGGATTTAGTTTCAACCCAACTACCAGGTGTACAGTGAAAATCTGAGCCAATCGCCTTCCTGTAGCCAGGAGTAAATTCTCTACATTTTCCACTTGATGCAGAACACAGCACCTTCTTCCTGTACTTACTTTAGTTGGCCAAAACACCCAATGAAAGTTCTTGCATGGTGAGATTGTCACATTTTGGTTCACTTGGTGTTTTCTCTGTGAAAAGAAACCAAACAGCAGGAGGACGCTACAACTCGACAACTCAAATCATCAACTGATTTGGACCACAGTTAATAAACTGTAGGTGTGAAAACGCCCTAAGACACTTGAAGCTGGGGGGGTTTTCACTCCAAGGACAAAACCATACAAGTGCCTCAGTGCAGTACAATTAAAATTACTACATGTTTACAGTACACAAGCTCTTAATTCTGCATTAAAAAATGCTGGCGATCACTTTGAGAAATGCACACTTTGGCCTGTCTACATATTTAGCCTCCTACGACCCGAACACTTCCACGGCATGCATTTTCAATTTCTCTTTGATATTTGGGCTGATTGGGACCTGACGAATGTAAAAACAAAGAACTACCAGATTTGTTTGTTTTTTACCTATTTTTTGTTTCTAAGAAAAATGAGAGCCACATATGAGGATATTAGTTTAAATTTTCAATAGAACAGTAGCAGTATAATGTCCTAGTAAGCGGATATCAGGCCCTTGTAGAGCAAAATTGAGTATTTTGGTCTAAATAACCCAAAATGTGATATCCACATATGTGGACGCAGGGTCCTAGGAGGTTAAAGTAGGAATCAACCTTTTTACCGCCCATAATCTTTTAAGCCTCCAGCCTCCAGAGTTTAGTCTTTAGGGACTCTGTATTACTTCTCAATGCAGCAGGTAAACACCAATCTGGAGGTAATGATGCTTCACTTATTTAAGACTTATTTAGAACACACCCTACTGATATATCTGTGCAAAACCTTCCCGCTTTTGAACACTTGAACACACATTGGACCAGCAAACAACATCAGTGAATTCTCTTCTGCTGAGGGCATGTGACGACAAGCCAGCTGCTCCATAACGTGTTATGTAATCAGCTGAGAAGGATCTCTTTGACATTTCTCACAAGACTAAAGGGATAATCCTCTTTACACCACTACGTACCTGATATGGCCGTTGAGTCTCTTTAACCCTCAAGGGAGTTGGGAAAAAACAAATACATTTAGAAAGCAGCTAGAGGGGCTCTCTGTTTTGACAAAAGGCCTTTCAGCTGAATGACCAGTAGGAAAATCAGTATAATATAGATCAGTGAATAAAGGTCAGAGCTGGGTGATGGATGAGAAGAAAATGGGGCCTTAAGAAAAGAAGGAGGCGAAGCTCTCTGGGACTTACTGAGTTTTGTCAGTTACCACAGGCAGTGGAATATCCTCGCTCATGTCGTCTAGCTCATCGGTTAAGCTGTTGGCTCGGGAGATATCGATGGACGTGCAGTTATTAGGACTCCTCTTCACTGCAACGACAGAAATATAACATTTCAATTCAATTTAATTCATTTCAGTTTTATTTCTATAGTACAAAATCCAACAAAATACGACTCAAGGTGCTTTATATCCAGAAAAATAGAGAGAAAAGAATCAGACAACCACCTATGAGCAAGCACTTGGTGTCAGTGGGAAGGAAAAACTCCCTTTTAACAGGAAGAAACCTCCAGCAGAACCAGGCTCAGGGAGGGGCGGAGCCATCTGCCATGACCAGGTAGGGGTTAGGGGAGTGTGATAGGACAGCAACTACATTTCCAGATACAATTTTATATACAGTTAACTAATACAAAAGGGATGTTTTTAAATGGGTCGAGTGAAAAGGTGTTTTTTTTTTAAAGGTTTTAAAGTTGTGAGTGGCTGTAGAGTGTGAAGATGTCTGTGAGTTCTAGTATGCGTCACACAGTCACACAGTAATAAAAGTACCTCGTGGGTTGATCGGAAAATGTATGATGTAAGATTTCATTGTCAGATTTCATTACAATATGAGACGCACAGCATTGTGAGATGATTTAAGGCAGAGATACGAAGGGGTGAGAAAACTGAAAAAACTGAAAGGTACCTGGAGAGCCAGGACAGCTCAGAGTGAAAGATGACCAAGAATGTTGAGGAGGGCCTGAAGCCATGAAAATTTATTAAACCAGAAGGGGAAGGGAGAAAAACAGAAGAAAGGGGGTAAAAATGAGACTTGAGAATATAAGAAATAAACACACTCATCATGCATTTAATGGCATTTCAAGAGCATACTTGCTACAGTACAGCAAAGGCGTTGCAGTTCTGAATGAACTTTAGAAAAGGATGCAAAAACACTTTTTGTGAGAGTGTACAGTATTAATACAGGTTCAATAAATCAATCAAACATGTTGCAATTTGTTTGAAATAATTGTCACAGACCAGCTAGTAGGAAAAGAAAATGTATAAGAGAAACAACATAACGAGAAGCTGAAATTGCAGTACTCTGTTTCAGCAGTCTAGCCAGCTGGCTGCTGGTGCAGGCAAAAACAACAGCACAGAACATCATGTGTAGCAGGGTCTTGACCTGCAGTCAGGCTGTCAGCAGAGTTTGACGTGCCTCTCCTCCAAACCACCGAGCCTCTATTGTGATAAAGAATGGAGAGGCAAATCTTCGTCCAAGAACAGAATGACCATTCCAATTCAAGCAAAAGGCATTCAACCTCTCTTGTGTTCCATCATCGAGTTTGTTTGACATTGTCCGACGTGGAAGCAGAGATAGCCAGAGAGAGGGAGTGGAGAGAAGTGAGAGGAATAGATTCTACCCAGAGCCACTTTTAACAGCAACTTCACATCACTGAAGAAGACATTAACGGGCTTATTGGCCATGAAAACAAGACAGGGGTTTATTCACAATCTGGTTAATCTGCTCCGTCATTCTGAATGTTTTCGGTGAAGGCCGTGGTCCACAGGAAAAGGAGAAAGGGAGAGCGGAGTGCAGAAACTAGATTGCAATAGAAACAGGGTGAAAAGTGCAGCCGATCCATAGAGAGATTCTCACAGACGGGGACTCGGGTGGGGCCAGACAGATAAGTGGAGCGATAAGCTGGACACTGACTAAATCAAACAATGACCAGTTTAGTTCTAACCACTAGAGCTCCACAATGGTAGCTTATCAACTCCACAACCCCGCTCCCTCCCTGCCGCTTTTCAGCGTCCCAGTCTGGGTCCCCACGGTCCCCAAGGCCCCTGTCCAGCCCCGTTCCTCGCCCATGATGTTGGCAGGGCACCCAGTAAAGAAAACAGGCGGGTCAACACGGGCCCAGTCTCTCTGCTTGGCTCTGGTTTGGTCTAGCTGAGCACAAAGGCTCAGCCAGCCAGCAAGTCTAATTAAAATACTGTCTGGGCCACATTACATAGACAGGCTAGCTAATGATTAACACAGGCGAGTGGAAGAAAAAGCACTATTTAGCCGGTGAAAGGTGCTACTGGTTACAGTGCAGTGATATTTATTGCATGTGCTCAGTTTTTTTTTGGTTGGTTTCTAAAGAAATAATGAACATAGTGTGACCTTTTTTTTTAATTCAGCACTGTAATGTAAAAGATTACACAACGGAAACTTCAGATATAGTGGCATCAACCACTGAACCAGCTTGCTTAAAGCACTTTGTAGACATTATGACATATGAGATGAAATGATCTGGTGGTATACTCACCTGATTGCCTGAGCATCCTGGTGATTCCTATAAAAAACAACAAGAAAATGCACAATCTGACTATGTTTTCAACTATTTTTCACACCTTCATCTTTTCCTTTCATGAAAAATGAGTAACTTGTGTTAAAAGTAAGCCAGATACAGCTGCAAATGTGCATTATTACTAGAAGGCAATGTTACCCTGTAAATTTAGTTCCTGCTGCTAAGCATTTCACTTGTGGGAAGAGATACCCCCATAGCGGCAACAGCAATAAACCATCAAAGTGAAATTGACCAACTTTCCAGAAAGCATGAGTATAAATTTATAATTTAAGTTCTTCAGTGCTGTAAATGTTAATGCGTGTATACACAGTTCTTTCAACACTGTTTTCACTTAGGATCATCAAGACGCCTCAGTGATTGGTGACATTTCTTAGCAACTACTGAATGACTGCGGGTAAATTATTTTTAAGAAATCCAGCCCGGTGCCAAGTTGAAAGAGTGTCGGTTAAAACAATAAAACAGCCCTGGTTTAGACAGTTGACATTGCAGATGTCTGTTTTATGGGTGGATCTGAAGCAGAGATCATACAGTGCCGTGCTGCTTAAACTCAGACGTTATAATTAGTGACAGCAGGCTGCAGACTTCGGCTTCTTTCAATGGTTTTATGTCATCCATAACTTGTTCCAATTCCGTTTTCCACTCCATAGTCTTGCAGTCTTTCATGTGTATCTATTTAGTATTATTTATTGTTTACACAGAGTATGCAAAACATTTAAATGCTTACTGGCCTGTAAATCTGCTTGGCTATGTGTAAATATGTGGATGGATGCTAAACAGAATTTCTTAAATAACTTGTTTAATATCAACTTTGATTTGGTTGCTTTTAATCCCCACATACGTGCAGCCATATGTTTTCCTTCATTATCTGAGATCCACCTAATTAAGCAGACAACTACGTATGTTTTCCTCTGTGCAGTTTGTTCTTCTAGCAATGGTCTCGCCTTTATGTCAAGTTTATGTCACTCCAGCTCCTTTTAAGATTCCGTGCTTTGACAGGAAAAACTCATAAAGTGCATTTATTAACCTGGCGTCTGGGTCAGTTCATTTAGTGGGGTTGGCTTTTAACACAGGAAGCTAAACCACTTCTCTCTTTAACTAATTATCAATCATAAACTGTGTCTGTAGACCTGCATTTAAAGTAGACGCCTCTATTGATATGAACTGGGCTGCAATGAACTGGGTGCTGCCAGGCCAGATTTTTCACTATGTGAATAATGAATAATAATGGCTTTGGTATGACCAAGGAATTACTAAAATGCAACTGGCATTACAACAAATTCCCACTTGTAACTTGCTGACAAGCTGGCGTTTTAAAGATTTTTCCATTTAAGCCCACTGTGAATTTCTGTGGCCAGCGCGGGGGACAAGTGAAGCAGTAAAGAGCTTGTAACCATGACCTCTAATCACCACTGAAGCTGTAATGGCTTCCATATGGCTTACACCTGGCAGCCATCTTGGCTCTAAAGGGATCAGGATAGAGCCCCTGTTTACTATGTGAAAAAAAGAAACTAGTGCTGCTCAGATAAACCTCCTTCTATAATGATTGTAGCACATATACAGGTATCTATATATTCACGCATCTACTCTATCTCCTCCTTGACGGTTAGGCAAATCTAAACGAAACGTTACACAAAAACTGTTACATATTCAGTGATTGTTAGCATCTAGATGTTTTGTTTGGGGTTTTTTGTTTTGTTTTTTTAAAGATTTACGATAAATCCAAACTGTTTCGAGCTTCTTCCCTGCGAATGCAATGTTACGTTCTCCATTTGAGTTTGTTTCACGGCACGCTAAACGTATGTTGTATAAATTTAAAATTTGTATTGGCAATAGAATTTTGTTCAAGTCACCACAACATAAAGATTTTTTTTTTAAAGCACAACAGGCCTGGCATAAACCACCCACATGTTAGGTCGCTAACTAGCTAACGGTCACAGTTTATCAGAATCAGAATAATTTAATAATCCCTAATGAAATTTTGAAATTTGGTTTATGAACTGAGAGCACCAAGTTGTTATCTTTTGGAAGCAACAGGCTCTAGAAGACACAATATGATGATGATGATGACCACTACTTTTTAGCACTACCAATACAAAACTTCACAATTATGAACAATGAGATGACTGTTATGATTTAACATTATTTAACATGTTCTTTTCTCGTGCAGAGTGCAATTACTTACTAGCTGGCCACAAATGCTGCCATAAAAGCAATGCACATCATGAGGAACGACTGCTGAGCGGCAGTCAGTCCTCATGATGTGCATTACTTTTATGGCAACTCTACTAGCGTTAAGATAAACATAAACCTTAAGGCTAGTAGAGTCTTCCTGCATCATGTTCCTGCATCTTCATGAAAATGTTGGTCCAGGGTCAGAATTGAAATGGAGCAATCACATTGTTGTGATATAATTTTGTGGCCAGCCAGTAAGTCTAATTTCTGGAAGAAATAGTAAACATTTTAAGTGTTTTATTTATTAATTTATACAATATAATAAATATATTATCAAGTTATGTTTGCTGTTGGTGAAATTTAGGTTACTCATATTAGTTTTCTTGTTTATAAAAGCATTAGATAACTTCTTGGCTACCTGTTAATTAAATGTTATCTAAACGCTCAGACAACATCACTGGCTAGTTGTAATGCTGACCCTGAATTAACATCATTATGATAGCATAGGAGCAACAGCAACATGGCAATATCAGATTGCATTCATTTGCATGCAACATTTTATTTACAATATTTATTATCACAGCTATTCAAAATAAGCTGGACCATTCCAACAGTTAATAGCTCTAAACTACCATAAGTATCATAAATAATAACAGTCTTCATGGTGTTATTTTGGCCACTTGAAAGTCCTGAAATCACTTTGCAATTCTCAGCACGCATCATTTCATCAAACAAAATTGCATTAAGGAGAGCTTTATTATTGTATTTATCCACATTATCAAATGTTCTCTGCATGACTCAACTTTATTCCAAGTTGGCTGCGGAGCAAATATGGCTTCACAAGATATTAAATGCAATTCTTCTAAACACCTTCTCAGAACAGCAGTCTGAGGTGTTAGGCTTAAAACAAAAATTCCCCTGTTAAGAGATCCAAAACTGAGACAGTCTGATCAAAGAGTAATCAAAACGAGGCGCTGAGTCTTCACGTGTTATCTTGGCTAGCTCACAGATTTTAGACCGATTTCTTGGAAGAAAGGCATTTTACAGAGGTTAGCCATTTTTCTTAGAAAAACCTTGCTGCACAGAGTGAAGATCAAATTTAACACATCAAAAATTAGGGAGTGACAATAACCCGTGATGTCTATTTGAAATGAATTAAATTTGTCAGTGCACATTACAGTAACACAAGACAACGTGGTCCTCTAAGTATATTACCTTCCACAGTTCCCCTTGGCTCTTCACGGAAAAACGAGACATCCTTCTTCTCCTCAGAGTCATCAATGTGATCATAGGTGATCTGGGGGATCGACACAGCTCTCTCTGAACCACCACCCATAGAACCATTTCCTCGGCACTTCGTTCTCCTCTTGTTCAACTTTTTCTGACGGACAGAAGAGAACAAGCAGGAAATGAGAAAGAAACAATGGTAACTGCATTTCTAAAAAGTATTTAAAGAATTGCAACAGTTTTGACATGTGGTTCACGCTGTATGCTGAAATGCTTTTTCGACAATGGACCAAAATAATGCCACGGAAATAATGTCATCAACACAGCCTTATATTTAAGCCATTGTTGTTATGCATCATTGCCCTAATTAATTCCTTCTTGGGTACTGATTCTTGGGTACAAACGAGATAAGTGATACCTGTTTAATCACAGTTGAGTGAAGAGCTATATTTTATGTGAGTCAGTGAGTTTGTGAGAACCTAATTGGTGCCCAAGTCCATTCCACAGACCAACTGACCCACATCAACATTATTGACATGGCCTTTTATACAAACTAAATTATTTGGACTCAGTGCATCAGAATTTGGCATTTCCCAAGTAGCCAACAGTTGAATCCAAATGTTTGAAGCAGTCATTAGGAGAGCGGGAAGCTTTGTTGGGTGTTGAAAGACTAAAGAGAAAAAAAGACAAACCGTAAAGAGAATGTGCAGCTAACAGCAGGGTTGAGATATAGAAATCTAAAGTAACGGACACGGGAAGGAGAGTGAGAGGGGAAAAAACTGTTAGCAAGGAAGCGAAAAAACAACAACAAAAAACAGAAAGGTAAAAATTCTCAGAGAGAGGAGACAGGAAGAGCCGGGATGAAAAAGGAAAAGAGCAAAATAAAATGTGCTCAACAGGGAGATGGAGAAAAAAAAGCAGGGATCTCGAAAGAGAGAAAGGGGAGAGGGAGGAAAGACAGAGAAGAAAGTCACATGCTGCAACAGAAAAGAGCGGAAGAAGCCTTCATTCTCCCGAATGCATGTGGGTTCAATGCTACACAAAGATTTTTTTGTTGTTGTTCTACTAGACAAAGGTTTACTCCCACGAGAAAGGCGGTGGTGACATCATCTCAACTGACTGAGTCTTTGTCCAGGAGAGACAAAGGCCTCGAGTCATCCTGGTGGAGTCAGGCCTTTAAGGGGAAAAGGGGCTGTTGTGTGTGTGTCTGTGTGTATTTGTGTTTTGTGCGCATTGTGTCCTTACATGTGTGTGTTTGTTTGTGGGAACTTGGCCTCCCCTTTTATTCTGTACGGCTTTTGGAGCAATATAGCTAATATTGTTGCAGAAGGTGAACTACACAAGGAGACAATGGAGTGTGGGCCACACGTATGCAAATCAGGGTATCGCAGTCTAACGGCTTTTTCCAACTGCACTGTCAGCAAGTACAGTCCATATGCTGGCATTTTGAGTTCAAAGGGTTAAATTGTTATGTCAAAAAAAAAAAATCTAATTTTTGAGAAACTTTAAAAATTCTTATCAGAATTCCAAAGTCAGACAACGCCACACGGGAATGATCAAACACACCGTCACGATATTTTCAGGGTGGGGTTCGCAGCCTGTTTTGTATAGATCAAAGTCAAGAGACACAATACGCAATTGATAAGAAAGAAAAGGATTCAGATGCGGGGGGAAAAGGTCAGGCTGGATTCAAAGCAGGACATCACAAGACTGGTACCTTTTCCCCCCACAAAGACATGCTTAGCGTTTAAAGGCTTGCCTTAAATGCCTTTTGAGAAAAGCAAATCAATCACAACGGAAAAATCTACATAACTATTCAACAGCTTTGGCTTCAGTAAAGGTAAGCGATTACCGAAAAGTTCCGTTTCCTTCTGTCAGATTCTGCGGCAGCAACGCCCTCTGGAGTCAGGACGTACATTTTCCACGTAGCTGCAGAGCCGTTTGGTTTCTCCGCTGCATAGCACCTCCACAGTGTCTAAGAAAGGCAATACAGGACAAACCACAGACGCGTTGGTCAGTGAAATATTTCTGTAAAACTGAATTACATTTAAAACACCCCAGCCTGTGGATGGAAAACTCTCCATTATAGTTATGATGATATGGTCTGAAATTAATTTAAAGGTTATGCGAACACCTCAGCTATAAATCCTTCATTAGCTATACTTGCCTTATTCTATTCAGCAAAAATGTACACTTTTTTTTTAAAGGTCACTTCAGTCACTATTTGTAACATGTTTAGTCTTTACTTTTTAGTGTTTGTAATGTTGGCCTCACTAAGTTTTATCCAAGGCCACCACTGGCCTGTTGTCCTGTGCAGTTTAAGAAATCTGGCTGTAGAGGCTCGTGGAGATTCATCCCACAGCTGCCAGTTGGGCAGGTTCCACCCTGGACAGGCCAGCGGGCCTTTGCAGTGCTAGCAAAGGCCTCGACTGAAGCTAACTGGCATCTATTGTGAATAAGCTTTAACTGAACAATGTTACTTTCCTTTATGCTGTTTTTATTAATGATATCAGGACTTAAATTTAAAGGAGTGTATATTTAATTTCATCTATTTATGCCAGGCACAGAGGACATTTGTCTTCCACTAAATTACTGTATCTGACCCAGTTTGTAATGATTTGATTATTAAAACTTGAGTATGTGTACTGATTATTTTATCATTCTTTAATCATATAAATTAATTTTTGCTTTATAGCATAAAACATATGATCATTTCAAAATTGCTTCTGGGGGCATTTATCCTTTTTCTTTTTACAACAGGAAAGGCGGGAAAGAGAACAAAGAAACCACATGGAGGAAACAACCCGATGTGGCATCAAACCCAGGCTCCTGCAATAACCTGTCAGCATACGTGTTGCCCAGGCAACTTAAAGAAAAGCTTGATTTATTAGAAGCGTAATCAAAACATTCTCAATTCAGTTTCAATTTTATTTGTATAGCATGACATCATAACAACAGTCGCCTTAAGACGCTTTATATCGTAAGATAAAGACCCTGCAAATATTCTGCACAAACACTGATACATTCAGTGCTTTCCAGTGTTTGTTTGTTTTTGTTTTTTACCAATGAAAAATGCATTTCTAACACTGGGAGTTCGGGATTTACCTGGATAAGGGCAACTGCAGCAGGGATCTGTCTATTGAAGTGTTTCTGCCTCTGCTTCTGTTGGACTTTCAGGGCAAAACCTGAACCCAGGATACCCTGATCAAAGAGAAATACATTTTACTTTTTTACTGTCCAGACTGCAAGAATATGAAAAAGTGAACTTTTACTGTAGAATTAAGGAAAGTATATACAAAATCTCCCAGAATAAATAATACATTTTTTATCATTAGGTTTGCTCAGTATATAGTCTTCAATGACACATCAAAGACAAGAGTGAATAAACTGAAAAAGAGCAAGCTTGATCCGAACATGTTGTAATAAGGTTTGGTATAAATGAAACATTAAAAAAATGATCTCCTTAAAGCTGAACTCGTGGATTTCATATGAATTAAACTGAAAACTTTATTTACAGCAGGTAGAGCGAAGAAGGAGATAGCGAAGACACTGAAGCAGGAGGCGATGGCCTTTCCTATCCAGGTTTGAGGAATTTTGTCTCCATAGCCGATTGTGGTGACGGTGACCTAAAGACAAAGAGTGGATGAGGTGCCTCTTATGATATATAAAGTGTACGTACACTTGCATATGATAGCTCTATTCTAAGAAAAAAATAAAAATAAAAATCACACAGTGACCAAAGCCCTTCACAGATGAGGCAAGAAACAAAGAGTGTAATAAATGATATCACATCTTATGCAGTGTAATTACAGTGTTTCGAGGTGTCAGGGTTAAAGAATAACTGTCAACGCTTTTAATTCAATAGCTTTGGGGGTTTTTCTTTGTAGATTTGTACTGAATTCCTATTTCAACATTAAAGATCACACTCTTTTTTTTTTAATAAACTGCCAGTGTAATGAAAATGTCAGTCAATGAGGAGCCCTCGAGGCTTTACCCCTGCAGTCTATAAGGGGAATTAGACGATAAAGAAAAAGTTCATCAGCCGACCTGGATTTGCTCCACCACTGTCAGCGATGGCTGGGGCATTTGAGGCTCTTGCTCCTCAAAGGGAATAAGATTCCCAACCACTAATCCCCAGTGAGTGTAGGAATTTGCTAGGGTGAGGAGGAAAAACAAATACCTCTTGCATTTGCATGTACACCCATTCTGAAAGCAGAGCCAATTGTGACACATTCAGTACACACTTTAGCTTACTGTGAGTGCCTGCGGGGTATCGGCGCGTGAGCTGCCGCTGAGCACTAATACAAAGAGGCTGATGTAAGGTGAGATTCTTTAAAGAGCTTTGAGAGCCAAAGAAAAAAGAAAAAGAAGAAGGAGCAGAGGTGGGAAGGGAGGGTGGGTGTATGTTGGGAGTGAGTGGAGTGGTGGGGGATTTAATCCCTCATCCACAAATCCGATGACTAAACAATGTCCTCCTGACATCAGAGTGGACTGGTCTGCTCAAAAACACCCATTTCATTCAGTATGTAGGGTTTAGGGGCAAGAACCACATCGTGCCTACAAAAAGGTCCCAGACCTATCACTCATACAGGCTTACGTGAAAGGTTGTGTGCATTCTATATGTGTGATCACACCCAGTTATTTCTACATGTGCACCATTCCTGTATCTACAAACATGCCAGTTTGCCTTTTTATCGCCAGTGAGATTGGCAAAGTCGCTCTTTGAATAAAAGCCCCATTACCTAACCATCAACTGAAAAAAAAGACAAAGAACAGAGAAGGTGAGGGAGGGAGGTAGAGAAGGGGATATGAATCATGGCATTGGCTTGTCCTCCAGCTGCGCCGTGCACCTGCACATCCGAATGTGAAAATCATGCCAAGCGAAGGAATACTCCGTGAGAGCGAGAGCTTAGCTCCAATCAGTGCAATCGCATTTCAGCAGACGCATGCACAAGAGCTGAGCAAAAGCTTACTAAACTGGTGAGAAAAGAAATCGTTACACTCGAGTTTACAGTCTCGGGAACACAAAAAAGGTGCAAATCCTCGAGCGCAATTCTTTTCTTTTCTCCTTTTTTTGCATTGTGAACAAAGCAACACAAATAACCGCTTCCACGAAGCAGTTAGAAGCGGCGTGACCGCTCTAACCCTCGTTACATAAAGGTAGCAATCCCGCAATTAAAGTTTTAATTAAGGGAACTGACACTTTATGTTGGTGCTCTAAAAGTTCTTTGAGTCAAAGATCCCAGAGGTGAATGGTTTATTACCCGTCTCTTTGTGGCATACTGATCCCCTGCACAAGGCTGCCATAGGTTTCTCATTACTCTGCGCTTTCAATTCAAATGTTTAATTAACTGCTCTGGAAAGCTGAGCCTCCACACAGAGGAGAATGGGCAAATCCAGCTCCACGCACGAAAAACATAAACACACCTGTCTCTGTGTCAAGTGTTACAGCAACACATGCATGCTATCCAATGAGGAGAATAAAAACACAAGGGGGAGAAATAATAAGTCCACCCAGGGTGGTCAGCCATCTCCGTTTCCCAGCTAGGACTCGAGTGGGCATTGTACAGATAATTGGTTTCAGCTCTTTATTGAGAAGAATCTCATTTGACGTGCATGTTTTGTAGCCTTTTAAATTTGCAAGCGAAATTTGCAAATTCATGTGGCATTCAAGGATCCCACTAATATATGCATTTTGAACAATATTTTAAAAAGGGCACAAGGATATATGCCCAGCATCAGTGAGGGACTTTCTTTTGTACAAAGTATTTGTCTTCTCTTTTAGTTGCCTTACCACACCCCACCAGAGGGCATCGGCGTAGCTGGAGAAGCCCGTTTTGCCCTCCTCATCTACAGCATCTTTCTCCGCCAGGTAGACAAAGTAGGAGGAAAAGATCAGGCCCAAAAAGCCAATGTACAAGGTGGTAATCAGCTCCTGAAATAAAACAACATTTGACCAAAGATCAGACTATGAAAATCTAATATGGAAGACTTACCATGGTATCCAGAACTCGACTCTGATTGTGCCTCGAGGCAGGTTTTGACTCCACATATAGCTGGAGATCCTTGTGAGTGTCAAAGCTAAATTCTGGGCTGCAAAAAGGTTTAAGATATGCTTTTTTTACGGCATCACATTAAATGTATTCTAACGATCTGGCTCCGTCACTTTCAAAAGACATCAGTGTTTCACAATGACCAGTGAGTCACAGAACTGCTGCTGGCCGACATAAGCAAGTCAGCCTAAACATGTCAGGCTAGTTTACCCCAAATGAGTTTTTGGGTCTTTTCGGCATACATAAAGAGATCAGTTTCACGTCTCACTATGAGATGAGAGAATTGCCATTTTCTGCTCACAGGCTTCGCTAAAGAAATAATAGAGTGGATCATGTACATAGTGCACCTCATTCTCTGAAGAGATCAAATACAATCTTCAATTCAATCCTCCCTAAAACTAAGCTGTCATGATAGGTGGCTCAAGTATATGTGGTAAGTTGTACATATATACGATTCATGTTTCAATTATTATGCAACGGCCAGAAGTGGAGGTGTGTCCCCATTAGTTACAGATTTTAAAGGCTTCCAAGTCACCACATATGACAAACAATGTATGGGGTATTAGTTAACCTTTTATTGGCCAAGGAGCAACTTGTGACTTAAATAAACATCAAAATTGACCTCCCTGTGAGTCATTGTGAAGTTGTAGAACCACATGGACTTCTCATTAATCACCAAAGATCAGGTTATGTGACAGATGGTGACATTATTCAAAAGTTTCTCTAAATGTTGAGATACATGTTTTGTTTGTGTTGGATTTCTAGAAACTAGGGAAATGTATGGCAAAAAATGGTGGCATCATATGCGATCATATGCCTTGTTCACCTTAAACTAGCAAGTGATGGCAAGTCGATTTTTACACATGCACCAGATGCATGTAGTGTATTTGTGCTAATTCTAAAAGAAAAGACCTATTATATATAGTAAGAGTAATGAATTTTATATCGAATTTTGACACAAACTCATAAATCATCCACTGAGCAATTTAACCCATTTATAGACATCTTCAGACTAGAAATACTAGAATATGTGATTCTGTTTGTTTGTGATCTTACAGCAGTTTTTATTAAACTTAAATTGCATATGTTGGTGTTCACTTTTATTAAGTTTTATTCCTGCTAAAATTATTTTAGTGAGTCGATATTTGTAATTTATCTCATCTTGATTGAATTTTGTATAAGAAAAAAATAATAGTTAGAATGCTATATTTTTACTTATATATTTACAATTTCCATGTCAATATACAAGTTCATGTTTGGAATTTTGATTTCTGTTTCAGGGGGTGTACAGGTCTTTCTGGAGGTGTGGTCCTAAACTTTTGATCAGCTGTAAAACAGCCTGTTTCAATTTAAGCATTGTTTTCAATAAAATGCGCGCTCAAAATAACATCTTGTCTCACTCTTTTTTCTTCTTGTTGCATGTTGAAGCTCTACTTGGAACCTTGTTAAGATCTAACCAAGCAAAATGTGATTTTTTTGCACTTTCAAGTGTTCTTAAACTTTTGATCGGGACTGTATTTGGTTTTCAGCAGGTCTAAACGTCACTGCTATGGTTTTCCTTCAAATATGACTGGATAATGACTAATGGAAAATGTACTAATTTCTTTTGCAACTGTCAGCTTGGCTTTTTTTTTTTTAATAAAAGTCAGCCCATCAAGTACCAT
The DNA here is from genome assembly GCF_057382185.1 of Mchenga conophoros. Classification (NCBI taxonomy): domain Eukaryota; kingdom Metazoa; phylum Chordata; class Actinopteri; order Cichliformes; family Cichlidae; genus Mchenga; species Mchenga conophoros. The sequence goes on along the minus strand of NC_140532.1, from coordinate 19,129,562 downwards.
GCCATAGCACAACCTATACTGGGCTATATATACGTGCTCAGCTCAGCGAACGACCTTAAATTAACTCACCAGGAACTGTTGCCTGTGACTATACAGGACTGAACCTGATCTGTACTTGATGTACAAAAATGATCATTTAAATGTACCTGGTTTTTGCCATAGCTTTTTGAGCTTAAACCTATCCCCTAAAAAAACAATGGTAAATAAATTCATAAATATGATTAAATGAAGTGCAAAAATCAGAGATAGCAGTCTGAGCATAGATCCTATCAGCTTTTTCACATTACAAAGTGTTTCCACTAAACAGAGCATATCATTCAATAAGGCGATCATCTGACAACAGGGAGATGGCACCAAATCACATTAGGCTCAGTTTGGCTACATCTTAAATGTATTTTTATGATTCTCTGCACACAATCCTCACCGATAAGCTCTTCTCCTCTTATGCATCAAAGAGGTATGAACGTCAGGTTTGACCACAACCTAGGAACTTGGTGTACTTGAAGGATTAAGAAGAGAACATTACATCATCTGACTTCACTGTGTATCGGCCTGAGAAAGAACTAAAACAAGTGTAGCAGAATGAAAAAAAGAGAGCACAGCCAACCTTGACAACTTCTGTTCTTCTCCTTATAAAGCCAGGTTTACTCTGATTGTTTTATGCACCTCTGTGCATTGGACTTTTTGTCATAAGCAGTAAATGTTACTGTGACTACGTCAACTAGCGTGTCTGTTGCTTTGTAGAAGTACATTTAAGGCCTATGCATTTACTGTTATATCTTCTGTTCTTCGGCCGTTATGTGTTAAAGTGATTCTAAACAATTACAATTAAAATGAATAAATAATAACATACAGGCAGATTTGTGGAGCTAATATATTTAGCTGGATTCTTCTTATCTTACCTGTCGATGAATAAAGACTACAGACCCCAGCAGCCTCCACGTTCCTCCCTGACGGTCCACATGCAGCATACGCAGGATTTGGAGAAAACGGATGCCTCTGCAACACACAACATCATCTCAGCTGTTTCATCCCACTATAGCTATGAGCACATGTTAAAATGCAGAAGAAAATCACTGCTCTACCTGATGGCAGATGTTGCGAACACTTGGCCGTTTGACCCCACACCAAGCACAATGATTGAGGCGATGACCACTATTAAATCTGTGAGAAAGACACATAAAAAAGAAGGAGAAAAAAAAAACCCCAACCAAATAAGGGCTACAATTATTTTCAGTTTGATACAAAAGTGAAGTCTTGCTGGAATTATCTGAGATGTTCATCTACAAATATACTTTATGGCATGTGTTGTATTAAATGAGAACAAAGGAAAAAGCCAGGTGCACCTATGATTGATATGGGTTTCCTGATAAAGCGGAGGCGTCCTTTGATGCCTGCATATTTGCTGCGGCAGCCTGCCGACCACAGCCGGACCACATACTCCGTGCCAAAGAACAGCACCAACACAATCTCCTGCGGAGAACAATGCAAACACGGATTCAGGGTTATGTTAATCCATTGGTACGTAGACTATAAGTTTGAAACACATGCAGGATGTGGAAGTAGATACGTTATCTTTTTGTTTTTTTAAATCACTGATGCTTTGCTATGCATTGCCACTAATTTAAAAGCATTAAAGCTATTTTAATCAATCACCAAGATTTACAGCATTGATATGAGTGGGTAATGACAGGTGCATGAGACAGAAGAAGAGAGACACAGAGGTGGTCTAGAAGGACCAAATGAGGCCACCCAGGAGTAAAGATGGAGGTTGACAACACAGCTGATAACAGCTCATACATGAGGCAGGGTCAATGGCTAAGTGATTAAAGCCACAGGATGAAAAACCACTAAGTAAGAAAGCTTTAAAAAAAAATCACCAAATAACAACTTCAGCATTAGTTGCAATCATGTGCACCTGCATATCTGCATTGTGTCATTGTGTACTTGTTTCGTAACACATGCACGCAAGTGTGGAGTCATAGATGAATCGGCTTCAACTGACGTGAGATCATTTTCCTGGCCACCGAGTATCCATAATACTCAGCTACCTTACTGTCAGGACCTATGGGCGATGTGGGTGGTCAATTCATTGAGTTCAGTTGCTTAAACTGGCTGCTCCCTGACCCCCCCTTGTATGAAACTTAATACCATGAGCCCTGCTGCAATAACCCAGCACCACAAGACTTCAAAACAATGACCTGTCAATCACGCCAGACTCTATCTCGGCTGAAGAAGTGTCGCTCTAATATTAAACAAAAGCCTTTTCTCTTTTCTGTCTTTCTTTTTTCGCTTCTCTAAATTATCTGTTTACTCATTATCGCCACTCGAATATGTTTACAACTTTCATTTTTACGCCTGAGTCGTCCGGCCCCTGGGAATCCTGCGCTTCTCATTCATCCGCATGAATTGCACATTTTTTGTCACTGAGTTAAAGACAAAGAAAGAAGCCGCTAAGGAGGTATAATTGACAGAGACGGGGAGAAATGGTCCAGCAAATCTCTATAACATAGCCTGATAATCAGACTGAATAACCTTTTGGCTTTCACTGAAACCAAACAAATCGGAGACGTGGGCAGGCATTCAGATGTCTCTAACCAGTCTGCCTGTTACATCCATTTCAGCTGAACTTTCTCCAGCAAGCTGTAGGAGTTTTTTGTTTGTGTTAGGACAGAAACAGATTATATTCCATGCCCCCAGTGCTTTGTAATTTTTACAGCAGATCAGGCTGTATTTGTGTATGCTGGACGACAAAGTTAGTAGTTGCAGGACATCGTGAAAACCAAGTCTTAAACATTCATTCAGTCATTTAATAATACCTAACACCCAACACAAAACAGCCTACAGAATACCAGTTTATTGAGCTTAGTAATTATGACAGCTAGGTAAAATCTGAAAGTCAAAGGTACGCATGAATTTGGGAAATTTAAAGGGATTAGTCACAATAATGCCATAAAATAGGTCACCCAGATGTTGGGGGTATTTTGTACGTGAATCCTAAACTGGCAACTATGTGTTTACTGAAAACAGCTGCCTATTGGTGCAGCGATAATCTCATCAAGCCAGACAAAGATGAAGCTCATTCAAAGACCCACTCGGGAATTACAGTATCACATGAAAATGTGATTAGATTGCTTCATCGTTGCGTCTCACATTGCACGAGAGGCTTATGTATATCAACACACACTCGTGGGCCCATCAGCTCAAACTGAAAATGCTTTCTCTGAGTTATTACATGCCATACATAAGTTTATTATATCAAATGGATTTTTTATTTCTTCTAATTTGCAAACTATGCTCATGAATATTGAAATAACCATAACCACATGACAAAATGACACCATGTCAACGATTTACTCTTGAGTTTGTTCTTTCAGTCTACAAATAACATGTTGCCGTCAGTTGCATAATTGATGCCACTGCTCCCACAAGTGTCATTTAAAGTTTATATATTAGTTTACCAAACCTCTCATTAAATCTCAATTGCATTCTTTAGAAATGTCCTGAATATGTCATTTAGGCCATGACCCAGAGGGCCCTCTTTTTCTTTGACCATAAACTGGGGACGTCATGGAGGTTTTTGGTCAGGTGGGGGGAATTTGGAAGTGATGGTGCCCAATAATAGCTCATTAACATCACCGAGCGTGTACGTTCCCCTGTGCCTCCTGCTTAGCCTGGTCAGCTTTACTTTGGCAGCTGCTTTGAAGGCCAAATATCCTCAAGGACTAATGTCCCCTCTGCCATCCAGAATAAGCAGCTTGTGATTCACGGATGTTAGCTAACCTTGAACTTTCTAAGTATAGTTACTACGACCAGTACGTGCCACCGTGACACCAGTCGGAGCTTTGCCTCCACACCCGCCCTCAAACACACTGGCACGTGCACCCACATGCAAGCACACAGAAAACAGATAAGGCTTTATCTTATCTCAGTATTAGCACTGAGCCATTATACACTCATACAAATGCACAAACGCACAACCAGGTGCACAAACAAACAGGGTTTAAAAAAAAGATTTAAAAAATATAGATATATATTTTTCCTTTTTGATTGAAACAAAAAAAATTTAAGGTGAATGAAGGGAAGGACTGAGAGACAGGGAGACTCAGATTTAAAGAAAATCTGTCTCTTCTTGATAAAAATAAATGAATAACTGTGATAGTAAGTCTTCAAAGTTTATAGAACATAGTGTCCACTATGTTCTCTGACTGCAGCAGGACCCAGGAGGTGGTGCGTTGTGTATCTGTGAAGCCTTTGTATATGTGCAAACCGGGTGTGAGCATGCAGTAGCTGTGTGTGCGCCGATGTTCAGTGTGCTAGAAGGAGACAGATGATCCGGCCTCTTTGTAGAGTTTCCAAACAGAAGCAATAATTTTCGCTACCTGCTGTAATCCCCCGATTTATTGCATCACTTAGCAGCCTTAATAGCCTAATAAGCCACAAAAAAGGCAATCCACCAGCATATATCAACAAATACAGTCTCTGTGGAGCCACATGATTCCACATAACAAGTGTCTTAACTGTAGGTTCAAAAGACACATGTTACTGCACGGGCTTTCAGATGAACGCCGTACAAGATGATGAGTGTGTTTCGTGGTATTTTCAATAAATGAAAGTGATTATTCTTTCTAAGTGCCGTAATAGCAGACTGAGCTATAAGATGGCGGTTAAAATCTCTCACAGCTACAATCTTATATCGCCATCATGTGGACAACTCAAGGTACTGCTTGTTTTACACCACTCGCCAGATATTATATATACAAACACTAGCTAAAGATAAAGAAAAGAAATGCAAGTTTATATTTTAAATATGTTTTATAGATCAACACTATAATGTATGTGTATACAAGAGGGTTAATGTAAGGTATGGATTTCTCCTCTGCAGTCACCTATGTGCTCGTGGGCTGGGTTCGGATCTGTTGCTAAGGTATTTAACAGCCTGCAGCTCATTTATTATACAATTACAGACATGCTTTGCTGGTTTTTCTGATGAACCATTGCACAATCACAAAAATGATTTGGGTAATTACCATAACTGTTATTTTAGGGCTATTGTGGCATAAGCCTTCCATTTGATGGTGAACACTGCTAAAGGTTTCGTTTAGGTGCATCACTACTCACCATCCAGAAGAGGGTACCCGTGGCAAAGTCTGCATATTGTTCTATCGTGGACAGCACACTGAAGATTAGACACACCAGGACCATGACGAAGCTGCAGAGAGAGACACAGCACATCCAGTCCATTACCACCACTCACTACATATCACTAAGCATCGTGTTACAATGCAGTAAAACAACACAGTGAATATATTAAGGCTTTGTATAACTCTGACCTGAATATATTTCTCCTCATTGCATTTCATTTTCTTCTAGTGCATTTCAAAAATACACGACTGAAGAACTTGGTCACATTTGGTGGCTGTGGCTCACAAGGAATGGGTAATCTAGCATTCAGCCAACCACTCTACCAACCAATCATGTGAGCGCGTGTGCAAACGTTAGATAAAGTGCTAAGGTACAGAAAAAGTGCTTGGACGAATGCGTGCGTGAGAATAAGGCTTGTAAAAAGTGCCATGATTGCTTAGTTAGATTACAAAAGCACTCTATAAGTACCAGTTCATTTTACCATTTGGTTGTACAGAAGTAAAATGCAAAGCATGCAAACATTTGATAGAATTACAAAGTAAAAATGTAGAAAATAACACATTTTTGAAGTTTTTATGAATAAAATATAAAAATGACAGCAGGATCTAAAACTATGACTAAAGGGGAACTGTAACACAGTCAGAAAAATGTTGAATATGCTTACATATATTGCCTTGACATCTATGGATTCATAGCAACAATCAATAAATACATTTTGTTACAAAACAAGTTGTACAGCACCCAGTTACTGTACAAAGTTTAAGGCACTTAAGGTGTTTTTCGTCACTCTGTTTAAATGAACAGCTGACAGGATGTTTCCACATTGCCTAGCAACTGTGAAACATTCCGACGAGACAGTCCATCTGTCCGTGTACATACATCGTCTACAAATACAGGCCTGTGAGCTGAACATCCACCAGGCACACGACTAAATGAGGACGAGAAAGGTGGATGGGGGTTAAAGTGACAGTGAAGGGAGAAAGCAAAGGAGTCAAACAGGGCGAGGAACGGTAGCATCGCAACTCGTGATTAGCATTTCAATGAGCAATTCACCTGCAGATTTTTATCTTCGTCAGAAAAAAAGTAAACAGTTCCCTTCTTCAAATCGTCACAAAGCCCAAGTTGGCACATTCAATTTGGTTTATTTGACTGAGCAACATTTCAGTGACATTTTATGGATAATAAAAGTAAAAGAGCCACATAAAAGTCTGGATTTCTCCTCTAATCAGGTCAATATTATTTATACAGCTCATATCAAAAGTCATCTCAAGGTGCTTTACAATATGATGGAAAGACCTTACAATATTAGAATGAGAACTCAAACATGCACTTGGTAAAAGCAGAGAAGAAGTGGTCCCTGTTTAGCAGGAGATCTCTGGCTAAAGTAGGCTCAGCGAGAGGCAATCCATAGGCCACAGGAGTGAGGAGAGAGGGTAGCAGAGAGAGATGACAAAAAATGTAATGAATAAAAAGCAGAGGTAAGGGGAATGAATATGGAATACAATGAAACAAAACAAAAACAAAAAAAGTCTTGCTCATTAATGGAAAAATATTTTTCAATGAACCACTTGTTGTTTTTAACTCTTTAAAACACTACAAAGTAATAATGACCTCAAACACACCGCTCAAAGCCATTTGAATATGTTTTTTTTATTTTACACTACTACTAAAAGGCCCATCCATCCATTTTCTTCCGCATATCTGGGCCCAGGTTGCAGGGGCAGCAGTCCAAGCAGAGAAGCCCAAACCTCCCTCGCCCCAGCCACCTCCTCCAGCTTATCCGGGGGAACACCAAGGCGTTCCCAGGCTAGCCGAGAGATATAATCTCTAAGGGAGAGGCCAGCCACCCTTCGGAGGAAGCTCATTTCCCCCGCTTGTATTCGCGATCTCGTTCTTTCGGTCACTACCCACAGCTCGTGGCCATAGGTGAGGGTAGGGGCGTAGGTCGACCGGTAAATTGAGAGCTTCGCTTTTACACTCAGCTCTCTCTTCACCACGACAGACCGGTACAGCGTCCGCATCACTGCAGCTGCACCAATCCGTCTGGTGATCTCCGGCTCCCATCACTCGTGAACAAGACTCCGAGATACTTCAACTCCTCCACTTGGGGCAGGGTCTCGTCTTTACTAAATTTATAGTTACTAAAAATTTCCTCCTTTAACCTCCTCACCCATTTATTTACATATTAATTTATTACATTCAGAAAATTCTTTTTGCATTTTCTTTACTGAACCTCCAGCACCGAAAGTGTGGCTGGTTGTTTGAATTTTTACCAGCCAGAAATAATCCTTGATACATATAAGAGCTTTTCCATTACACTCTATTAATGTTTATCATAAAATTCACTTAAAAACACACACTTCTAAGCGGTGTGTGGTTACATTAAGATTTTGTGCACCACAATCTGGATTACACGCCATATGCTGGAAGGGTTATTTTAATCATCTAAATGCACCATATATACAGCAGTACATAGTATAAGGCAGTATATACTTTACTAAGGTCCCTATACTGCAAATCTATTTTTTCTTCCCCCATCTGAGCAAAAATCCTCCCTCATGCGAGCCACACCTTGTGACATTGTTTTGAAGGTGTTCTCTTCTTCAAAGATCGCGCTCAACACTTGACACATTATGACACATCTTAGAATTGCATTAATGTAAAGGGTGATGAAGGGGCAACTCGTAAACGAGGATTCCCCGTTACACTCAGACCACAAGCCAGATGGGACAGTTTACTCTCTGGGGATTACTGCTCACCGCACACACACACACACACACACACACACACACACACACACACACACACACACACACACACACAAGCATTTCTTCCTTCCTCTTACTTTTCTTAAAAGGATGCCAGCGTGGGGCAATAGATGACATCGGATTTTCTACAGTGCTATCTGCTTGGATGCCTGCATCAGAAAGTCACATGTTGTGCCATGGTTAGGTTTGACTTTATTGTAACTCTAACTGAAAACTAAGCTTTCAGCCAATCCTTCCTGGAACTTTTCAGGACAATAGAGATTTTAGTCTGACCGGCGATAAGAAAGATGGAGGAACTGTATGAAGGGAGGAATGGTTAAAGAAAAGTAGTCTAATCCTGGAGATGTTACTGTGAAGGACCATTTCTGTGGTCCGGATACTGAACATCACTTGCTTGACTATAGCATGCATGCTAACCCAGCACTGTATGTATGCTTTTATGGTTATTACTGGTGATTTGAACCACATTACACTAGACAGACTATATAAACGGTTCCACCAGAGAAAGCAGTACTAGACCCACTGTATGCTAACACTGCTAATGTACAAAGTGCAACTGCCACCTCTCACCCTTCAGCAAGTCTCATCCAACTCTAGTCCTGTTGACACCAAAATGCGTTCCTCTTGTTCAACGTCCACCCTGTACCCACAGACTGAGCTGTTAGGACTCGTTCAAGTTAGCTATGGAGGCACCACAGGACTGCTTTGACTCTACAGCCTGGATTGTTTTTTATGAACTACATGGAGAGGACACAGTCTGATGGCCTGTTATCACAGAACAACCAAGTCCTGTGGATACATCACAATACTGACCATGACTGTATGTTGGGTTTTGAAAAACAAGCCCTGGTTCACAAGTGACTTGAAACACTTCTCAATAAAAAGAACTAAGCCTTGAGCGTGAAGCTTAAGAAATAGAAGGCCTCTTACAGGAAGATGCTAAAGGCTACACTGGAGGAGAACAGCATGAGAGATGTTTGGAGTAGTATGAGGAAAACCACTGGGTTTTAAAAGACAGACAAACAACCAGTGGGCAGCCTTGAGAGATTACATGAGGTCAACTATTTCTTCAGCAGTTTTAGTTCACAGACCTCTGCCACCACCATACACCCCTTGTTTCCACACAACTCCAATAATCTTCAGACCTAACTACACCTCACCAACTCCAGTGGACAGGAGACACCTGGAGAAACTATGAAAGTACAAGGCTGCCAGCCCTGATGACATCAGACCTAAAGTTCTGAGGACCTGTGTAAGCCAGCTGTCTGTGAGAAGATGTTGTAAGAAAACATCCTGCTGGCTCATGTACCAAAGAAGCTGACACTTTCCAAATTCAAGGTGCTGGATAGGTTAGTCTTGGCCCACCTGAGACCGCAGGTGAAAACATCTATTGACTCTCCGCAGTTCGCAACCAAATCTGGTAACATATGACACAATCACTCTACACAGCGGATTTGAAATACAATCTTATTTTGAAATAAAATCTTACCACATGCAAAAATATTCTGATGATACTGCTATAGTGGCATGCAACAGGAGTGGACAGCAGCAGAAATACAGAAGTCTCATTGAGGCTTTAGGGAAGTGGCGTAGTAGGAGTTGCCTCCACCTCAAGACCTGACAACCAAAGATCTATCGATCGATCCATCACCTAGGCAACAAAAGACCAACTCAGAGGCTGTATACAAAATATAAGCAGGCTCAACTTCCTGTGAAGTCACCAGGGCACATACAAGAAAGTTTTCTCTTTAACTAACATTTTACTGCCATTTAAAACTGCATTTTTCTTTGCTGGTTTTATTTATCTAATATTTCTATTATTATTATTATTATAAAATTATTTCCTAAATATGGGATTAAATTATTATGTTACTTTACGTTAACTATTCAAATTCAGTGGGTGCATTTTACACTAAATTAAACTGTGACATCAGATAGATAGGCCGGTAGATTGATTTACGTTATTACCAAATGAGATAATTAAAGACCACGCATACAAGGCAAATAAGGTAAACCCCTGTTTACTATACTATATTTTAGTAGCTATTTGATCTATGCTGTGCAGTAAGTGGTCACAGGAAACAACTGTTCGTGTCATGCTGTTCCCAGGGATCCAAACAGTAGTAATGCCAGACTTTTGGGAAAGCAAAGATCAGACAGAGATACAGGTTAAGAAGAGAGCAGGTGAAGCCAAATGTCCGTTTCCTGTTTGTTGAGAACGGATCATATTATTAGGATGAGCATAAATATGATACTGTCAGGATGTTGATGTAATAGTCATGTAGGTCATTGACGAGGCCATGTAATCCATGTTTTCCTTTAGCGCATTAGATTATATTTGGTTTGCTTTGTAGGGATAACAGTGCAATGTAATATCACTGTGTGTGTGTGTGTGTGTGTGTGTGTGTGTGTGTGTGTGTGTGTGTGTGTGTGTGTGTGTATATATATATATATATATATATATATATATATATATATATATATATATATATATATATATATATATATATATACACACACACACACACTGTATCAGTGGTGGTAACATCCAACATATGGCTGCAGTCATATCTAATCAATGCAGATTATTTAAACAGAAAGGAAAACTCAAAAATCATATAAGTAAAATCGTTATATTTTCCAGCATTCCACTGCTTAAAATAAATCAAAATGTGTTTTTAAATGATCAAGAGTTTTGTAATTGATCACAAAAAACACAGAGCCTAACAAATTTTATTTCTTATGATATATTTACTACACATGCAAGTCTAAAAAAATAAACAAAAATATTAGGACAATATCAGATTGTGTGAGCACAAATGTTTGATGATATACTAAGTAGTCTGCAGTGTGTCCAGTGTCTTACGTTAATGTGCTTTGACCATGACTACAGCCAGATAGTGATTTTCCTCATGTCACATTTCATTGTTTTCTGCAGTAACCCACCCACAGAGGTGTTTGCAGGACAGGACTCGGTCACTCATACCCAGCCAACCTTATTTAGGCGGGCCAAAAACCCTGGGATCTGATTAAAACAAAACAGCTGGGGCTTTAGTGATTTAGCATTATTGACAGCAGATCCATCCAGCTTCTCTAAAATAAGTACAGCATAAAGCCAGGCCAAACCCTCTGCTCAATCAGCATCAAACCTACGGCAGTATAAGCTCAGGAAGCATCACCTAAACACTGATAACGAATGAGAACAGAACATCTTCACGTCTATGAAATAATGTGAGCACAGAAACATACTTTACACTGTAAACAGACAAAAAGTACGGCCTACTAAGTTATGTCTAAAAACCCTTTGAGTGGGAAATTTGCTTGTAAATCACTGCAGGTTATTCAGTTTCCTTTGTTCAACCATCAGGTTCATCACCACAGTTCAGCACGTCCAGTTTAAGTTGACAGGTGGCAGAAAGCTTGTTCAGTATTACATAATGATGATTATCATGCAAATACTGGTGTTTGTGAAGCACAAATGGTTAAAATTACTGGCTGATGTGAAGCCAACTGAGTATAAAACTATCCCCAGTTCTGTGCCGACCAAAATCTAACCTACGTCTAAACATTTGCATTTCTTCTGAGTGTCCATGCAAAAGGAAAAGCCAGCTTAATCAACAAGCCAAATATTAGCCTTGTATTTGCTTAAGTTGAGCTGCATTTGGTTTGTGTCTCTTCTCTGCTAGGAAGCAATGGCCAGTTCAAGTGTCTATCTATTACAGTCTTGAACCCTACAAAACTGCAACTAAAAAAAAAATAAATCTAAGACACGAGTACATAAAAAAAGCTCTCTATAGTGCAGGAGATAAATGCAGTAATGAGGACTACCTGCCTAGATTTGTTTTGTGCCACACTTGGGTCATCAGCTGGGACCCTTTTCAATAACAGGTGTTTTGTTACGTTGAATAATTACACCAAACCAGAACTACCTCCCAACCCCCTTTATCTGCAGCCACACACTCGCTACTGCCCTCACAATCAAAAAACTAAGCAGGAGTTTTGTGTGGCCAACAACTCTTTGAAACCTAAAAGGGCTCTCTTTGCTACTCATCAAAGCAGCTTATCTCCGCCATCAAACACATCACCAAACATAAGTTCAAAACAGCCAGGCTTCACACAGACATTAATATGCTAATCAAAGCGACTCAGGTAACGTTTTTATTCTAACTAGCATGTTCTTTCATAACTCTACAGGGCCACGAGTAGCACAAAAAACAAACAAACAAAAGCACAAAGGAAATACAATTTCATAATCAGGACAAAGATTAGATGTTTACATGCAAAGCTGATAATGGCAATCCAAAAACACTTTTCAACAAACAACAAACAATACCTGAAGTGATTATAACTAAGCCTTTTAGACATCGACTCACTCTGAGAGGACTAACTAGAGTCAGCCATGTTTTTCTTTAGGCTGCTCCATGCACCAACAGGAAGCCAGAGATCTGAGGCTTGTATTACGGAGCACGATGGGGACTTGGTGGTAACTTAAAGTTTAGCCCTCGGTTTTCAGTATCTTCAGGCTGTGTTTGGTTTTCTCCAAACGTGGTGCTGTGCATTAAAGACCAGACATCTCAACTTTGGTCTCGTGTGTTCCAGAAGTTTTGTGGTTTATTCACATCCATCTTTGCAAACCTAAGCCATGCTGCCATGTCTTCTCCGAGAGAAAAAAGGCTTTCTCCTGGCAACCCTTCCAAACAAGCTCCAAGTTCAAGTTTTTCCTCCTTGCACTGTCATGAACTTTAACATTTAACATGCTAACTGAGACATGCAGAGTGAGACGTTGCTCTTGTTGTTTTTAAAAGTGGTCATACTTTCTGATGATCAGTTAATCAAGTGCATTTGATTAGCAGCACCTGGTAAACTCTTACCCTGGCAACCAACTTACCCACTTAATCCTGTCATATTTAGTTTTCCACACACAAGGCTTCTGTATTTTGCTTAGTTTTTGTAAAATAAAAAATGACATGGTGTAATATGTCATCTACTTGTTAATCCAAGGTTGCATGTACCTCATTTTAAGAACTGATGAGGACCAGAAACGTTAGAATTAAAAGAGAAACGCCCTCTTTTTTACAATGACACCCTGAGTAAAAGTTCAAACAAGAGATCAATTTGTAAAAACTGATATTTAAACAGGTAGTTTAGGTTATACTCTAATTTTGTTTGCTGTAATGTTTTAAACTCCCAAATAAGTTTCCAAATGTAAACACTAATTATGCTGTTATGATCATTATGAATGATTGGCAAACTTATGAAAATGTAACCCAATTTCCAGACTAAAGTTTCTCTTTAAATGTCCATATTTCCTAAATCCATGAACCAATCAGGTGTCCACCTATAACATGGGCTCAAGAGTCAATATTGAAGTGAAAATGCAGGGGACAGCCTAAAAGAGGAACACAGGACTACACAGTGGACTATTTAACCTAAAAAGGCAGAAGAATACAGGTGAAATCAGTAAGAGCGAGGATGGCGATCACACAGGAGGAAAAACTCAAAAGGAAAAGGAAACACAACAGAAAGCTGGCTTTCACAGTAAAACAGGAAATAACCAAAAGACAAACACTAAACTCAGAAACAAGAAGAGTGAAACTACAAATGATAACAAAGACGGAAAAAGACACTGACAGAAATACAACACAGCATTTTGACTTGGTTGTTTTGTATTTTATCCGAGGTTGTATTTAGATTGTTTCAAGGTGTCCTGATGTCCAGATTATTTTTACTACGTCACATTAAATAAACTCTTAGAATTGATAGAGACTCTGCTTTCTTCTTAGCTTCACTGTAGGTGCTTTTTAATGCTTTTTTAGCATCTAAGGTCTACATTTGCCTGTAACCACAGTCTCAGACCAACATCACATCTGTGAATTTAGTGAAAAAACAAAAAACAAAACAACTTAGAGCTAAACAAACATAAATTGCCCTTACCATTCTGCTAGAGAGCAGGGTCAGAGAGCCCTCCAAAACCCTCTTTATTAACCCACGTGCCCTCCCCATCCCATCCATGAAAGAGCTTAAGGTGGATTACACCACATCAGCCACCGGCCATAAACACGGATATTCTATCCTGGCTTAGTTATCATTTTGTCCATCAAATACTTGGAAAATAGAGAAGAAAAATCTCCTCATAGGCTGGAGCACAAGATCAATCATAGAGAAATAGTTAGAGAAATAGTTCACATGGCCATGTCATTCATAACCAGTATCATGCACCAGTATACAGTTCAACATTGAGACTTCCTCACTTCTTTTTCACATTTATGCTGCTTATGCTAAACAGATTTTTATGTATTTTTTCTCTTATCTAAACTCACTATTTTATGGCAACAAAGCCAAATTTTTTTGTTTATCAAAAAGGGAAAAAATACGTTTATTATTCAGACACAGACACATTTAGCTCAGGTTAGTCAGAAGTGCAGGCAGTGAACAGGAAAACCAGGTAAGTGGGAGGGGGACTTGTTACACTGTAACACCTACCAACAGACACACTTCAATTCACAAACATTTCTAGAAAATGGCTCCTGAAATTGGCTGACAGCCGACAGATGCCATCCAGGTTAACTGAGCTCGAGAGACTGCCAAACCAATGGCCGAAAATACCCAAATCCACGGACGCAATGCTTGTTGCCCCGTGCAAACAAAACTCAGGTATATTCACCGCAAAAAGTGCCTTAAGTCACGAGATAAAAGCTCTGAATAAACTCCCCAGATATTTTATTAGGTATACTTTTTTACTGTTGACTTGGATCCTGACATCCAAATGCCTTAGCAGAAACTGACCTGGAGCTTCTCCTCTGACCTCTGACCTCTGACATCAACAAGGCAGACCAATCCAACCTGGCCCTATGCAACCTGTCCCCTAATGGGTGCCTTTTCTATTGTGTGCCGTTTGCTTTTTTTGTATATATCCCTCCTGTTTGTACATAATTCTTCTGCCTGTATATATTTCTTGCATTTGTTGTTTATTCCTGCTGTCTTTCTATTTATATTTTATTCCCGCACATTGATATGGACCACCCACAATTTGGTTGTACATGTACAATAAAAAGAAAGGGCTATTCTATTCTATTCTATTCTAAGAGCCACCATGTTCAGAGTCACTTTGATCGCCTTTCTTCCCCATTCTGTTACTAGGTTTAAACTTCAGCAGCTCATCTCCATCATGTCTACGTGCCTTCATGCACTGATATGTCTTACATGTGGAACTTTAGATATTAACTGTAGATAAATTAAGGAAAAACGTAACTGAACCTTACATAATGTACATTTAGCATCAGAAGCACCCAAAGTCAAATCCTTAGCTTCTACACCCATGTCAATTGCAAATGTACACACCCAACAATATATTTACTACAAAACACTGTAACAATGTAACTACTAAACAAGCCACAGACAAAGACAAACATCTAGGTTTCTAGAACCGTGTGTCATTCCCGCTGAATTAGCCGGATCAGGATGTTAAAATGCTGGGTGATCAATCTGTCATGAGGAGGATAATGTATTAAATAATAATAATTTTAAATTATATAATTATTTTCCATGTAAGTAGTTATTGCAGTTAGTAAACAATACTGACTGTTAAAAATAAGCCTATGGATATGTTATTTAAAAAATATCACTAAACTATTAAAAATCGCATCACTTGATGAGCGAAACATGCCCCTAAAGAATTCCCTGAATACACTGGTGTTTTACAGTAAAATGGACATGAGACATACAGTTCACTCCAGTCTAGCAGTAATCTCTCGTAAGCAGATACAAGAGTTCTCCGCTCTGCCTGCATAGATAGAGGGGAATGCCTGGAAGCTGAGGATTCACTATAGCCATTTCAATAATCTGTCCAGATATAAAAACACACAACAAAAGCCAGTATTTAAGACAACATCTGGCCCAGTGCTTTTTTCAAGAGGATAAACAGCTGCAATTCTTCCTCCACTGCAAACTGGTTGGGTTTCGTAAAGCTATTTTTAATCATACGCCAACATTTTTAACACACACATAGGTAGTTAAAAATAAAATGTGGCTTGGATAATAAGTTGATGTCATTTATTTTATAAGTTCAACTTTTTTTTGTCCAGGTATGTTTGAAAGAAACTGATGGATAAACTCGACTGATAAAGGGACCAAGAGGTATCCAGCTTGGAGTCCGAGAAGGGCATTTAGAAATCATGAGGATATACATGTTTATTCCCTCTGGTTATGTAAAAGACTCAGAGGGAGTGGCCCAAACATGGAGTGGATCATTGCCCCAGGTTCTCTGTACACTGGTGAGTGTGTATTGCATAAGACTCTTTTCGGACACATGTCCACGTATGCTGTCTGGGGTCCAAAGGATTTCTGCCCACTTTGACTAACTCGGGCATCATTAGTGTGGCATGTGCCTGCTTGTGTTCCTGTCAGTGTGCTGGGCCCATATTAAATATAACTGTTTATATATTTCATCTAATTATCTAATGATTATGTGAATGTGAATAATTCATAAATTTCTGTAATCCTTCTCTAAAGTTTGTATGACCCAAGTTTACATGTCTCTGTATTTATATATATATGTGTGTGTGTGTGTGTGTGTGTGTGTGTGTGTGTGTGTGTGTGTGTGTGTGTGTATATAATATTCTGTAACTCTGTAACTTCTGTCGGTGCTGTGCTTTTTTGGAAACCGAATTTCCCAGAGGAACCCACCCGAGGGATTAATAAAGTTTTATCTTATCTTATCTCTCTTACATGGGGCACCTGGAGTTATTATTATTTAATTTTGGCAATAAATTAAAGAAATAAAATCTCATCTATCAGGGCCCATTTTAAATTTCTCTTTAGCCCAACATGGATGATGAGCTGTGGTAATGTGAAACCCACAAGTTAAAATCCAGGTAGAGCTTATTTTTTGAACTGTGTTCAGACAAATGCTTTGTGCTACTGTAATAGACCAAATATCCCCGTAAAGCTCACCTTCACTTCTTTTTAAAACTTTCATTTTAAAGTCCTTCAAATAAAAAAAAAACTATACCTGTTGATCCAAAATCTTAAAGTATTTTTCATAAATGAATAAGCAAAATAAGTCCCTCAAAGTAATGCTTGCGTAGTCCCTTCACCATACTTTCCCTGTGCACGTGAAAGACAGAAAGTACAGTACAGGGACAAGTTGTTCTGCTAAACAGAAGGGGATACAGCACCGGCTCAGGAGACAAACTAACACTGCTTAATGTGTAAATTAAAAGACCTGGAACACAGAATTCTGTGTTGTTCCAGTGAGAAAGAGGAAATTCACAGTACGGATTTAAAACATAAGACAAGGTGGACAATCACCTGGTCATAAGCAAAGCATTTGAAGGTGCCAACACTTATTAGGTGCTTTCATTACACGTATAGTAACACAAACACCTGTCGTCAACTTAAATGACATTACCAACACTTCAGCTGAGGTAACGCTATCTTTGCTTCACTTGTCTCTTCTTACATAATAATGGAAAAACGGCCCTTCTGAACACGTGATCTCAAGACCATCACTGGTATACTGTAATATCACATCTATAAACGGTCACAAAAATAACTAATACATTCTAGATATTATGAGATTGGTTTTTTTTGTTTGATTGTTTGTTTTTAGATATGGATTTACCAGCATTTTATTCTGCAGTCCACCCAAATTTCAGCATCTGCACATGTGCCGATTCACTGGAAATGTCCCTGACCGTTGCACAATAAAGGCAGTGATGAATTAACTAACTAGCTGCATTGTGTGTGTGCTGTTTGTGTGTATGTCATCTTGATGTAGAGCAGGGCTTTTCAAGCTGACCTATTAGTGCTGTCATGAGTGCTGGATGAGGTCCTTTGTATCGTTGCTCTCCCCTGCCAAATCCGAGAAAAGGGACGAGGGATTGAATGGCCGCCGGCTATAGTCTTCGACATGTAAGAGTTACTTAAAGGAGCGTCAGTGAGGATCGGTTAGAAGGGTTTAATATTGAATGAAGAGCAGTCTCGGGTTCACTGTCACTGTTTGAACTTTAGAGCCTCAATTAAGGACGATCAGCAATGCAAACAGAATCTTTGCACTGTTTCCACGTATCTGTGACCGACAAAACTAATGAGACAGACTAATTCGACTTCTCTTCAAGCACAGCTTTACAGAGGCAGATGAACAGTAGTAAGCTATATATTATATTATATATTATATTATAATCTTATTTGAAATCGACATCAAGCCCAAATGCTGTCATCTCCGCAGACAACTTAAAACCACTCATCAGAATTAAGGTAAAGGAGAAAACATCTTTGAAATACAGAGACTTTATCACTGAGATCACTTTCCCAGATAGCATCGCTTCTATTTTGTTGAGTGGAGGAAGTTAAAATTCTGACTTATTTCTATTTTCCTTCAATGTGGTCTAAATCGTTGCCTTGTATTTGTGACATGTGCAAAGACAATAAAGTTGAATTCTATTCTATTCTATCTATGGACTCGGTGTGTGATGTGATGCCGGGCTCCTGAATAAATTTGAGTTCCACAGTTTCTAATCTTACCACTTCTGTTTTAAGTAAGCTAACTGCATGTTTTTATTTTCTTGTGACAGCTGAATAAGAGGAAGAAAATCGATGGATGAAGCTTTATCATAATATTTCAATTACTATTCAAAGGAATTCATTTTATTTTCTAGAGTACCTGACATGGGTCAGACAAAACATGCTTATGCAGCACAGCATAAAAAACTCTGCTTTTATGGATGAGTTCATTTCATCTGTTGACAAAACAAAGAGCAGAAATAACCTGGCAACTCAGAACCAGACGTGCGATTAGCCAGATCACATTGACCTGATTCTGCTGGGCTTTCTTAAAACAACCACCGACACACAGCAGGCCTAAAGACACTGCTCCTCCTGCTACCGGGAACCAGAGCCTATAACTGGAAGAAGAAGCGCTAGATGTAATTAACAAGAGAGCGTCTGGAGCTAATGAAATGACACCAGAGTCTGTTTTGTGAATCTTCTAACACTTCTGTGAAAGTTTGTACATCGTCACCCAGGTAATTTTCATGGGAGCCTATTCTTACTTAACTAGACTTTATTTTTAACCTTATTCACGTGGATTGAGATTTTGAGCACTTGCAACTCTCTCAGATTACCAACTGTACCTAACACAAGCTCATCGTCTTCTGCAATCGACTCACTTCACCTGTGAAGTGTGGACTTAAATCAGTGTGCACAGAAACTGACAGGTACTCACACAAGGAAGTGGTAGAGGAAGCACTTCAATCCAGCAGGCCTCTCTAGGAAGTTGTAAATATCCCCCTGCATGCTAGTCTTGATGTAAGGGCTGTGGAATTCCTTTTGATGATGACGCAGCCAGCTTGAACGAGGGAGAGGTGGCGGGATGGCGGTGAGAGAGGGCTGGCTCTGTAAAATCTGCAGGGCCGGGTCCTTTGTGTCTGCAGGCGGACAGCAGGGAATGCCTGATCCATTATTCACCGCCGCGGGCTCCGGTTCCAGTGAAACAGGAGAGTAGTGGCTCCTGTCAGGTGCAGGGGACCTGAGGGCTGTGCTGCTGGTAGCCGCGCAGGTGGGAGGCGCGAGGCCAACGTCCATCTCCTGGTCCAGGCTGATGCTGGTGCTGGTGCATCCGTTTGGGCTGCAACTTATGAAGGAGCTCCCCAGCCTGCTGCCACAGTCACGCTGCACCCGGCACGTCGCGTGAAAGGAGCGTGTCCGTCTTTCCCCCATGTCGCCCCGCGGGATGGTCCAGTTCAAAGAAGAGGGCCAAAGGGGAACAAAAAGCCTTGGGAAATCCTGATTGTTCTAGCGAAGGGAACAGGGCAGCCAAATTAAAAAACTAGCCAGGCATGGCTAGCTACCTGCTGCTGAGAAGAGTTCTCTTTGCTGGGCTGCATCTGTGTCCATACCTGCAGCAGAAGATGTTACATTAGTCTGAGAGAAAGCCTTATTATAACACTTGTTATTTTAGTGTCGAAAGACAAAATGATAATTGGATGCTGGAAAGGAGAGATACTCTTATAAAAAGCCCTTTTTGTATTATATCACCTGGATTAAATGATTGACATTGACAGCAAAAACCGAAACATGCTGACTCTAAAAATATTAACAGATTAGAATCTGACAAATACTAAATGTGGTTCCCTTTAGCCTGTTGCTTTTGAACTGTGACCATATGCGGATCGGGGATGTTTTATGCTTAGGGCACTGATGCTGATTAAAGCTCTTCATTGTGTAACTCTAATTGCCCTAGTTTTTGCTCTAAGATGCACCTTCAGAAGGTATAGCGTCATGGCTATTGCTAGTTTTTTTTTTCTTTTGTTTGAGACAGAAAGAAAATGAAAGTAAAGAATTCCCAGCAATATTCCTTTTAGCTCTCCCTGCTGCTTAGACCGCTGTGCTGTGACCTGTAAGCTGTGAGCATTATGAAAGTGTAACAGGCACATAATATTCCCAAGACCCGAGCGCACACTAGTTAATGTGGGAGTGACAGGTCAACACACTAGTCCATTTTCACCAGCTCTTTCTGATGGAGATTTTCTACCGGAAAAAAAAAAATAGCATCCTGTTAAGAGTATCGCTGATGGGTGTCACAACCTCTCTCCTCTTCCATCTGGAAGGCAATGCAGATGCGCGGTGTGCACTCGGTTACAGTTCAGTTTAAATTCAGAGAAAAAAAAACGCAGTGTGTTTAGCAGCCAGTGACGGCATTTAAGCTTGTGCTGTCACAATGTCACCTTCAGCGCTGGTTACACAAAGTGTGTCACACCGCAAACGCTTAATCAACGTGCAACCGCCCAAAAATTAGACCGATTAAAGCGCTGGGTGGCTGCAACCACGTGAATGATTATTTTTGTGGCTTCTTTCTCACCTTTCTCCAACTTGTTTCTTATGTAGTCAGATCAAGGTTAAAGTTGTGCGTCTTTACTTAAAGATGCACACAAATTCACAAAAAAGTAGTCAGCTGTATTGTTTTATCATATATACATAATTATTTAAATTATATTTCTCTACTTTATATATTGTACTTTTTTTTTTGCACAATATTATTATAATTAGGTTATTCTGCATCTATTTATTTTTGCCTTGTCCACTCTCCTGCTGTAGAAATGTGAATTTCTCACCTCTGGGACTAATAAAGAATATCTTATCTTAAAAAAAAAGAGCCCTTCTAACATAAAACTAATTTATGCTAAATGACTCTTCACGAGAGGTTGGTGGATGTTCCAAATATTGACAGTATTGATACAGATGTGTATTGTTATCAGATTGATACTATTGTAATAGGATTAATACCGAAGTGCTTTAGTGGCAGGCATTTTTATATTCCAGGTCTCCAAAAAACTCTCTTTCAAAATACCTGAAAAGCTCAAAAGGGTGTTTTCTTGTACTAACTAATAATTTTGGAAAGTAATTTACTCATTTAAAGGTCATTAAAATGTGTTCAGAATTTGAGGATGATCCATCTCATAAATCATGCTCTCCCCTAAATAAGCTGCCTTTTTTAAAGTATAGATACTGGTATTGGCAATACTGTCCCTGTATTTACTTGGTATAGAATAGAATAGAATAGAATTCAACTTTATTGTCATTGCACATGCACAGGTACAGGGCAACGAAATGCAGTTTGCATCCATCCAGAAGTGCTTTAGTGATATAGATATATTACAATATATATTAGCAATAATATAGATATGTGAGTATATTACAGAGTATATTGTGAGTATATTACATCCGGTATCACACCAATACCAGAATGTGCAGTATTTACAGCACTACTCTTCATCACTTTAGGCCAGCACATGTTAATGTAAGCATTAAGGAAGTCACTGATTACAGATCTTTTAACTCTACACAAAGAAGGATCTACAGGACAGTTAGTAAGCTGTGTTGTCCATGTCACAAACAACAACCACCTGTGTGTGCATGGGGGCAAACAACCTAATTCTGGCAAGTCGACAACTTTCCATCTGACCAAATCAAAGCCTCTGCTTGCTATCATATGTACAATTAATGAATGTATAAACAGCGGGTAGGCGATATAGTGTCTTCTCTGGAAAGATACTCAACAAGGCGGTGTGATAGATGACCGGATGTTACCTAAAAGGATCGGAAAAAATAAAGATCTAATTGGAGGCAACGAGCCCCGTCCATATCTGTCCTCGGCTACGGTGGAAGTGATGACAGGAGCCACATGTCTCCCTTTAGATAGAGTTTCTACCTTTAAAAAATGGAAACCACACAGTCATGAGGCACACAATGAACTGCCAGACATGCATAGGCTGCTGTGGGACTCTACGGTTACAGAGTATTATGTGACTTTCCGTTAAACTGAACCGACCCATGTGGGTGGGCAGGTGGGGGCATATAACAAATCAAATGATAGCGTGTGGGCTTTTAAACATAAAACGCCTCACACTACCTAAAAACCTCCAACCCCCCGTCCATCTGTTAAACATTACTCCTGAAAGCAGCATAAGTGCGTAAATTCTGTTTTAATGAAAGTGCTGTCTCCGTCACTTAACACTACACAAACACTGCTGTCCTAAACAACAACGTGAGAATATTGCGTTAGACCTTACCTTTAACTTACACACCACAACTCAAGTTGTTTTCGGGGCACCAAGTTCCTCTTTTTCTGCTTTGTGTCACAGCAAGTTCCAGGTACTCGCTTCCTGCAGATAGAAATGATGCTCCAGCGCTCAAACACATAAGGAACGCCGCAAACACCGGGATGCCACAGTTCTTTAAGCGGCTGCAGTCTGCAGGACTTGTCCCTTTGAAGAGCATCGTCGCTTCTGCCAGGACACGCGATGCCTTTACGGGCGAGAGGAAATCTTAAAATATAATTAAAATATAGTACATATACCAGATTTATCGTTTTTGTAATAAGTTCTCTAACAACCAAGTGACAGTTATAACTTTGTTCTTGTTGTTGTGTTAATCCAATCGATATTTCTTCAGTCGCTCAGTAAAATAATAGCGATGGCAAACAATCGATCACGTGCTGTCTATATCGAAAGTCACGCCCTCAAATATATTCTGATGCCGAAATAACAAACGCTCAGTTTTCAGTCACATTTTGATTTTACGAACATACCAGGTTATTTCATAAATGAACTGCTTGTTCAGGTGTGCTGGGGGTAATATTCAAAGCATATTTTAATGTTGTGAAAGGCTAATGTATTTTATTAGCATATTGTTACAATTAACCACCGTCACATGTTGTTTTTTTCCAATTAAAAAAGAAGAAGAAGCAAATCTAGTTATGGTAATGAAGAGAACAACCAAGGGAATAAGTTTTTACTCAGAGGCACCAGAACAGGTTCATGAAGTCATAAACTTTACTACATATTTTGAATGTGACAGCATGACCACAAAGTGACGAATATGACGAAATTAGTTGCCCTTTAATCGTCATTTGAGTTAGAATAAACATTTATTAATACCTCATTAAATTAAATACAAATTAGATTTTTAATTCTTTTATTTATTTAGATATTACTATAGTAATGTATTCTCCAATATTTTAATTTAAAACAAAGTAAAGATAAATTACAAATACTTTTAAATGAATTATTGACCAGTTAATAGATACTTCAAAACGATTTCACAAAAAAAAACTGAATAAAAAAGGAATTTCAGAAACCATTTTCAAATTCCAAATTCATAAAACAGATTTCAAAATCTTTTTTAAAATACAGCCTTCCACACTTCCAATCCGTTAAGATATTAAGATGTTTAACACTTTCATCTTTTTGTTGTTGTTGTTTAGTTGTTTGCTTTGCAACTTTCTAATTAATATTTTCAAACGGTCTTTGAACGCACCCTATGTTTCAAAAAGCAGCAGCTGGCAGAGTCCTCTCACTTGACTCACAAAGAAACAGGAGTACCTCCATTAACATTGTAGTAGTATCTTATTATGACTGCTTTGTTAAAGTATCACCTACCAGATAAACCAGTGTTTACGACACGCGGTGAGCCGTTTCACACGTGTTCTTATCTAAACGCTTAACTGCGCCTGTGCTGCTCCGCGCTGAGTAAAAAGCTTCGCAATCGGGTTTGACCGTCCCTCGCTGGCTTCCGTAGTTCACTGAGAAAACATGGCTTCACGCACAAGCAAGACATTTCTGTCCCTAGGTCGAATAAATATCCCTCTCCTTGGATTCAATAAACGATCCGGTAAAGCCACATATGCAACGGCTCTGTCTATAAATTCTTCTTCTGGAAATAAAGGTGAGTTTCACTGTCGCTATAAGGGAATTTATGCCAATTCAAAACCATAGCTGCAAGCTAAGCTAACTGCATGAAGTGCTGTTATTAACAAGAGTAGCTATAGAATATCCTGTGTAGACTTCTGTAGCATCCAAACTTAGGTGACTAGTTAAACGAAAAGCGGATTTGTCTGGTGACCATGTCTGGGTTGTTGAAAGTCTTTGATGTCCTTTTGAGCTTCCTATATCTGTTTTTGCTTCACCATGTGTCACTACCTGGGCTGTCAGTGACCACACTGCTCATCACAATCAACCGAAAGATAGACACTTGCTGTAAATTATGGCAGATCATCATTACAAGAAAAAACTCTCCATTGCTCTCGCAAAAAGATGTGTAGGCACAGTAGCAGCAGAAGTACAAAGACATAGGGCTGCTCGATTATGGCAAAAATGATAATCACGATTATTTTCACTGAAATTGAGATCTCGATTATTTGACGATATTTATTTAACAATAACAATGTATTGAATAATGGCTTTAAAGATTGTCATAAAATAGTGTGCAAATACTGATAACAGTGCAAATGTTTGCAATATAAAAAATTAATGAAAAATGTAAACATCTATGTTTAGTGAACTTTGCAGTGTTGCTCTGTGGTGCAGCTATGACACTGTAGCAGAGTTTACACACTATGTCTACTTGATCCACGTCTGACTCCGCGAACCCATAATGTTTCCACACCACTGAAGTTTTTTTTTAGTTTTTTTTTTTACCTCTTTTCAACCAGCGGCAGTCACTCTCCTCTCCAAATAACTTCTGCTTAGCTTTCCGAGCTTCCGCTTCCCTCGGGTCCCCTTAATCAGTGGTCCCCAACCCCCGGGCCTCGGACCGGTACCGGTCCGCGAGTCGTTTGGTACCGGGCCGCGAGAGTTGAGGCTCAGGTGTGAAATGTATAGTTTTCAGAGTTTTTATCGGTTTTCAGCGTTATTTTGTTATCGTTTTTATCGTTTACTCGGTTTTCCTTGGTCTTTTCATGTGTGTTAGTAATAATGTTTTCGGTACCGGTACTAGTTTTATTTTGTTGTATTTATCTGCGGCACCTTAAAGGCCGGTCAATGAAAATATTGTCGGCATAAACAGGTCCGTGGCGCAAAAAAGGTTGGGGACCGCTGCTCTTAATTGTTGTGACACGTGTTCGAAATGCAGAGAGGTGCGCTCGATTTGTCACACGGAGCAGCGCGAGAGTAAAGTACGAGGGAGGGGCTAATAATTGGCTCAGTCATTTTTAATGATCGTTGAAAGCCCAGATCGTAATCGTGATTAAAATTCGATTAATTGAGCAGCCCTACAAAGACAGATACTTATAGACGGTCTATGAACGAAGGCTCCTTTATCCAATTTTTCATTCCACTCCTGAGAAAAGAGAGTAATGCCAAGGCTAGTTAACTAAAACCAAAAAAGTAAAGGTAAATTTGAAAAGAACGTTTCAGTTAACCAAAATCAAATTAACCAAAAATAAAAGTAAAAACTAGATTCTATATTTGTTTATATAGCTCCATCTGTCAATAATGGTTTCACCAAGGTGCTTTATATTGCAAGGCAAAGACCTTACAATTAATAGAGAGAGAATCTCAACAATCAGGCACGCTGCTATGAGCTAGGGCTGGGCGATATTACCCAAAATTCATATCTCGATATAGCCCCTCCTGGCTGCATGTCGTTAGCGCGGTTAGCTCGCTAACACGTTGACACCGTCCAGCCCCACGCACGGGGCGATCCGAGGTAACTCGCTAACGGAGATTTTCCTCTTTCATCTTGTCATTGCCTGCAGGTAAAGCTATGGGGGAGGGGGAGTTGTGTTCAGTGAAGGAGAGGCGAGGCCGAGTAACGTTGCGTAGAGACATAAGTGGATGAAAGAGAGGCAAACCTGGGCTCCACAAGTATAATTATAACGTAACATAGACTATATCGATATAAACGATATTGTCACATCTTATATCTCGTATGAAAATATATCGATATTTTTAAAAAACTCGATATATCGCCCAGCCCTACTATGAGCAAGTGCTTTGCAAGAGTGGGAAGAAAGAACTCCCTTTTAACAGGAAGAGTAGACCCAGGCTAAGGGAGTGGCAGCCACCTGCTAGGATACATTGTGGGGCTAAGGGGAAAGAAGAGATAAAATAATAGTTAAAGTAGCAGCAAAAGATGGTCCTAAACTTTAATTACCTCTGCCAAGGAGGTTATGTTTTTGGTAGCGTTTGCATGGCAGTCTGTCTGTAAACACGGTAGTTCGAAAGGTTTTGAATGGATTTTGATAAAACTTTGTAGGTGTGTAGAGCAGAGACATGTTAATCCATCAATGTCTTCAAGGTCAACTTAATGATTTATTGATCAAAAATTGAGAAAAAGCATTATAATGCAAGAACTGAATCTTACAAGTGTGGTATGTGTTGTCAATGTATAGCAAGTGCTGTATAAAGATTTTAACAAATTGTCACATTTGACCTCTGACCTCCTCTTCAAGGTAGATTGTTTTGAAGGTTAGTGTGATAATAGTGCTATATATAGCTATTTAAAATGATAGCTTTTCAGACTGATGAGAACATGTTGGCATGGGATACTTCAGTATAGTTTACTCATTTTGTTTTTATTTTGTTATGTTCATTATAATAACAAGTTCTATTCAAGTACATCATTTACATACATGTAGAGTGATAATAAGAATAATTTTTAGGTGTTTAACTCAGTCAAACACCTTTTTCATTTGATATTTATTACTTAACAATTAAATGAATGCTACACATTTACTTTATCCATATAAGAAATACATATACTAAATTTATTTAAAAGCAAAGTTAACTGAGTTCTTGGTTTACAGTGGTTTATTTATCTGTGCATTGACAAACTGAATTAAGAGCAAAAAAGCAAAAGTGAAACAAAGGTCCTGCATACAATACACAACCTACTGTTTGTTAAGAGTGTGTGATCACAGATAAAGTTGCTAGATGTAGTCTAATGTTTAACAACGTTGTGACATTTACTCTATTTGAGTGTTTTCATAAAAATATAATGTATATAATACTTTATTTTAGGCCTTCCAGACAGAGGTGGTAGAGGACCCTTTGTTCGAAGGCCCAGAAGAGAAGTGAGTGTGCAGCTTTTATCAAAACTGAGTGTAACACAATGCATGCACTTTGAATGATACGATAAAAAGTTGCCATTGTGGCTATACAACAACCACCACAAAAAAACAATACATAAAGACACACACAGGCACGATTTTTTTCCCTCATGGTTTCCTTTGCACTCTGTGTGGGGTTAAAGGCAGGGGAGCCCAGGACAGGAAAGATGCCAGTGGATCAGGACTGGACTGCAGTTTATCCATCGGCCGCGCCCTTCAGGCCAGGATCCGTCCCCCTCCCTTTGAGGATGGGGTACCCTGTGAAGGGGGGCATTCCTCCAGAGAAGAAAGGCAATTTGGAGCTAATCAAGGTCAGACCTCATTACTTCCAGCATGCCCTAAAGAGGCCCTAAAGAAAACAACATTTTCTCCTCAGATAAAGTGATAAATATGCACAAAGTATGAATTAATCTGATAAAGAATGACAGAACAAATGGTTTTGTGATGAACTGAATGATTATTTACACAACATTTAGCTGCACACGTTTGACTCTGGGCTGTATCTGGATGTATTCTCTTTGTTTATCTTTGATGGTTTGAGTTAATTGAAGCTGGCGAGTGCTCCTGCAGTTCCAGTTGAGCCCTTTTTGCTCTCCTGCATGGCTTTAGTCGCTGTATCTCTGTGCCCGGATTACTGAGCTGCTATGTCCAGACACCAGCTGCTCTATCTGGACTCAAGCCACTTGCAGATCCGCTAGTTTCACCCATCACAGCTGGATATCTGCAGCATAACAATATTGATTTCATTCTCTCAGCTCATCATGAGGAGCTAAACTGCTGTATGTCCCTTGGTTACGCTTGGTGATTTGTTTTTTTCTTTTTTAATTATAAGTCATAGATGGGTTTTTGTGTAATCGTTTGCCACGACTGTGAACCATTAAGTTTACTTTGGTGTCAGTATAGGATAATTTATATAATTGTTTGTCTTATAATATCCTTCACTCAAAAGGATCAAGCGGATTTTGTTTTTCACTTTGTTTACATGCCCTTTAAAAGCAGCGTATTCTGAACAATTCAGTGCTGAATGTTTTTATCTAGAGCATTATAATGATTCTGTGTTTGAAATGTGTCACTTCTATTTTCTGGGATGTAGATATTTCTGTAACTGCTGTCCAACATTTTGGCCCATAGATTTATATATTATATACCTTACAGTTTCCAGCATTTACATTGGATAGCATCTATATGTTTGTGTTTTACTTTATGAATGAAAAGATGAGCAATCCATTTTTAGGGGCATTAAGAAACTCAACCTTTTTATATAATTTTAAACATATTTATACATATTTAAAGCCTTAAACCATATTTGGTTTGCTTATCTTTCAGATCCAGACCTTTTATCTTGAAAGGTCGGGTTCAACCAACTTATTCTAATATACACTTTATGGATCCTCTTAATATGATTTGTACAATAAGATTTTTTTTGTTTTTTCCAAGCTTTTATTTATGCAGATCTGAAAATGTGCAAGTAGATCATAATAGCAAAAACATGAATATGTGGAGAATGAGCAAAAAGTTCCACCAATAAAATTTTAAAAACAGAAGATATCTGTATTTAGGGGCACCACAGTGATGTAGTGGTTAGCACTGTCACGTGTTCAAATTCTGTTCTGCTACTCCAACATCCTCCATTAATTAAATCAGAACAAACACGTAACACCTCCAACAGGGGTTAAGGGTGAAGATGGTTTGAACTCGGTTTTGATATATTCTATTCAAAAGAATAGAATTTAGAGGGCCTTTGTTTATCATCACTTTAGTGGCCTCCCTCTGCAAGCGGAGTGTTGTGGTGGATCAGTGAGCATAATGATGTGCTTTCAGTAGGAGAAAAGGGTATAAATCAACCATTCAGCCGTCATCTTCAGCTTATCTAATTCAGCGTCGCAAAGGAGCTGGAACTTGTCCCAGCTGTCATAGGGCAAGGGGTGGGTTACATCCTGGACAGGCAGACAGTGGAACTGATCAGTATAGTTTTTTTTTTCCAGACTGATACCGATATTTGATGATTTAAAAATTCCAATATTCTAATATATTGGCCGATATTTTTTTCCTTTGTTTCAGACGCACAAAAGATATATATAGCTAGTCATAACGTTTGTTTAATATATTATATTGCATAGATATATATAATTCATCTCTAGATAACATAACGATGCAGTTTAAAAACAGGGAAGTTACAGAGTGCCCCCTAATGGACAAACTATGACACATCAATGCTTATTCCCACCTCTTTTACTTTTTAAATTTTCATTTTTGGCCATTGTAAATGCCAATACCAATTTATTGGGACAAAGCTAATATGGACTGATAACATCAGGCTTTAGTGGTCATTCCCGTGCAGGCCTGACAGACAGCCATTCATACCTACAGCAATTTAGTATTGCCAAATACTATTATGTGCATGTCCTTGTACTGTGGGAGGAAGATCAAATACCAGGAGAGAACTCCACAGGCGCAGGTAGAATATGGAAACTCCACACAGTGAGGCTCCACTTTTATTTATTTTTATTTTTTTATTGAAGTTATCTTTTGTGTCTGGCATTTGTTAACGAGTTATATTTGATTGAAATCGACTCTCACTGCCTCTGTCAGTTCAGTTGGTGGTCCCCGATTCCTCAGTTCAAAAAATAAGTTATAATGGATGACTTGATTTATTGGCCAAACATTGGTGTTAGCTGATATTCTTTTTGTTCATTGTCACTGGCCCGTCTGTGGTTCATGTGATCTTTACTAATGGCAGCAGCTAATGCTGAATTCATTTTGTAGCTCTTACATCTGGGAGAAATTCGAAGGCTTGTGTTCATTTACAGATAGATGGAGGTTAAAGTGCCTCAAAACGGTTTTTACTCATTCGCAATAAAGATTTCTTTAATCTTTCAAACAAATATGGGAATGCCTAATAAAACAAAGTAAACAAGAAAAATCACCTTTTTTAAACATCTGTACCAACTCAGTGGTTTAAAATCAAAGCATCTGGCTTTTCTTGTTACCATGCTCATGTTTTATCAGTAAACTGCTTTCAACTGCATCTTTCAGCTTTTTGTTGATGTTCTAACTTCTTAACACATACTTTCTGGCGCCCCACTTGCTTGCAAATCAGCTGATGCAGCCCCAGAGATTTGCTTTTGAACACTCACGTGAAATGGGTGATGTTTATGTCTGAATATAATTTAAGCTCTGTTGTAAAGGTCATGAACTGTTTGTCATCTATAGATGAATGATAGTTTGGACGTAGATTGTATCATGCAGATCATACTTGGCGGTAAAGAAATCTATTCTAGTGTGTGTGCAAATATAATGTGACATACTAGGGCTGTTCGATATAACGAAATACATCGGATGACGATATAAAAACGTCTATAGTTTCATTTTACGCAATCGTTTGTTTTGTGCGGTCGCAAAATAAACTGTTTACGGCAATATTTTTTCATCGTTTTGATGGTCACTGTAGTGGCTATATTAATTTCTTAAAGTTCTCTCTTTCTCTTATATTTTATATAACCACACTATGGATGGACAAGCGCCTGTTTTTATGCATTGTCGTTAGCAACAGCGACGGTAAGACCGTCGCGTGTCCGCTTGTTTATTTTCAACATAAACCTTTCACAATAAAGCTCAAGATCCTGTTGAGACTTTTCAAAATAAACTGAATCACGTGAAAGAGCAGATTATTTACGGATGAGAAGTAAAAAACAAACTGAAGGCCAGACAAACTCCATCCATCCATCCATCCTCATCCGCTTTGTCCGGGGCCGGGTCGCGGGGGCAGCAGCCTAAGCAAAGAGGCCCAGACCTCCCTCTCCCCAGCCACCTCCTCCAGCTTATCCGGGGGAATACCAAGGCGTTCCCAGGCCAGCCGAGAGATATAATCTCTCCAGCGTGTCCTGGGTCTGCCCCGGGGCTTCCTCCCGGTGGGACATGCCTGGAACACCTCACCCAGGAGGCGCCCAGGGGGCATCCTTGTCAGATGCCCGAACCACCTCAGCTGGCTTCTTTCGATGTGGAGCAGCAGCTGCTCTACTCTGAGCCCCTCCCGGATGGCCGAACTTCTCACCCTATCTCTAAGGGAGAGGCCAGCCACCCTTCGGAGGAAGCTCATTTCTGCCGCTTGTATCCGCGATCTCGTTCTTTCGGTCACTACCCACAGGTCGTGGCCATAGGTGAGGGTAGGGACGTAGACCGACCGGTAAATTGAGAGCTTCGCTTTTACACTCAGCTCCCTCTTCACCACGACGGACCGGTGCAGCGTCCGCATTACTGCAGCTGCAGCCCCAATCCGTCTGTCGATCTCCGGCTCCCTTCTCCCATCACTCGCGAACAAGACCCCGAGATACTTGAACTCCTCCACTTGGGGCAGGAACTCATCCCCGACCCGGAGTGGGCACTCCACCCTTTTCCGGCTGAGAACCATGGCCTCAGATTTGGAGGTGCTGATCCTCATTTCCGCTGCTTCACACTCGGCTGCGAACCGTTCCAGTGCGAGCTGGAGGCCCTCACCCGATGAAGCCAACAGAACCACATCATCTGCAAAGATCAGAGATGAGATTCTGAGGCCACCAAAGCGAAAGCCCTCCGCCACTTGGCTGCGCCTAGAAATCCTGTCCATAAAAATTATGAACAGAACCGGAGACAAAGGGCAGCCCTGGCGGAGCCCATCACCCACCGGGAACGAGTCCGACTTATTGCCGGCAATGCGAACCAAGCTCTTGCAACGGTTGTATAGGGAACGAATGGCCCGTAGCAATGGGCCAGACACCCCATATTCCCGCAACACCTCCCACAGGACACCCCGAGGGACACGGTCGAATGCCTTCTCCAAGTCCACAAAACACATGTAGACTGGTTGGGCAAACTCCCATGCACCCTCAAGTATCCAGACAAACTCCTTCATGATTTTCTGATAGAGAGCAGAATTCATGATTCCATCAATTTCAATAAGACGTCCAGGTTCTGATGTAGCAAAACAGCCACACATCATCACAATACCACCACCATGCTTGACAGTTGGTCTGATGTTCTTTTAATGAAGTGCTGTGTTAGTTTTATGCCAGATGTAACAGGACTCGAACCTTCTAAAAGGTTCCACCTGTGTATTGTCAGTCTACAGAATATTTTCCCAAAAGTCCTTTGGGTTCATGGAGATGTTTTGTTTTTTTCAGCAGATGAGACCAGGGTTTGTGTTCTTTTTGGTCAGCTGTGGTTTTCACCTTGTAACTCGTTTTTTTGGTCTCTTTCTTATTGTTGAATCATGAACACTGACCTTAACTGAACCAAGTGAGAACTGTAGTTCTTTAAGTCTTGTTCTGGGTTATTTTGTGACCCCCTGGATGAGTCGTTGATGGACTCTTGGACATGTTTATAGGCCAGTCACTCTTGGGTTATTCTCCATTTGTGGATGACTTTAACTGTGGTTTGTTTTATTTTTTGTTTGTTTTTTTAGCCTGCTTCACTTTGTCAGAAAGGTTCTGTTCAAGTTAACCCAACTTACCCACACCCAAATTTAAAAATGACATTTTGTATTTACTCTGGTTATCTTTGACTAATATTGTTTGATCTGAAGCATGTAAGTTTGGCAAATATGCAAAAGAACAAAGAAATCAGGTAGTGGGCAAATACTTTTTCACAGTTTGTAGACTTGCTGATTTAAGTTTGCCAAGAGAGTGAAATCAAGAGAGGGAAAGTTTGTCACGTTTCTCTTTTTCTCTGTTTCAGATACCAAACTTTCTACATTTGACACCAGCAGCCATTAAGAAACACTGTGAAGCTCTGAAACGTAAGTTCATATTTTACTAATCTAGTTAGAGAAAAGCAGTTTCTTTCTTTCATTATTGTTCAGCAGCACATTTAAATGCCTTTCTGTGCTATCAGCTTTCTGTACAGAGTGGCCCTCTGCCTTGGAGACTGATACCAAGTGTGATGAGCATTTCCCCATTAAATTAGAGAGCAAAGAGTATGTGTCCGCTGGCCCTTCTCTCAGAAACCCTTCAGCTCGTATCGTCCATCTCAGAGTGAGTTTTGCCATTTTTACTTGATGCTGACTTTAACTGGGTTTTGTTAATGTACAGGTGATCAAAAACCTCACATGTAAAATGAGATTAAAGATTTACTGGGATACATAATCACCAGCTGACATCGTGTCTGTCTGACTTCCTAGAAAGATCTTCATCGTCTAGTGACCTAAAATCTGCAAAATGATGCTATTGAGTCAACAGAGAGATTAGTCTTTGGTCATTACTTTATATTTCCTGTGCCAAGGCTCTGTCAATATTCTTGTTAATTGTTATGGGGTTTTTGGCAACTTTTTAGTTTTCAATAAAAGAAGTAACAACATTTTTTTTAAAAAATAATATTTGCTGAGACATTTTAATATTCTTTTTAATCCCCCTCCCAAAACTAATCCATCAATATGCAATCCTTCCCTATGAGCAGGACCATACATGGAAATGCACGTCTCTTTAACTTAACTGCAAGAATCAATTAAATGTAATAAATAATGCCCTCTTAATTGTGAAGTTACTGGGCCTGTGTTCTATTTTACAGGGTGATGTTAAGGGTAGAGGAGAGAAAAACACAACTTCCTTCAGCTGAACCTTGACAAACAAAGCTGTTGTTTCCTTGTCCCATTCTATCACACTGCCTGTAGTCATTTTAACTCCAAAAAGTGCCAAAGAAATCCTGCTTTGCATCACAAACTGCCTTTGACAAATGTGCGATTTCTTTCCCAGACTGGAATGTTTGGGGTTTGGCTTTTTTTTGTTTTGTTTTTTTTACCATTAATCGCCAGCCATCTGCTCCTGACACATTGCCTTAGATTATATCAGCAAGGTAGGAATTAAACAGTAATCCAGGTGGATTAGGCAGGGAGATAGATTGAAGGGCAAATCTCACACAGTTAGATTCCAAATCTAGAACAAGTTGACTAAGCCCTTATTTGTAAGAGGGGTGGGGGGCATCAATATTTGAATTAACATATATTTTCTATTTTTGATTTGTGGTTTAATATTTTATAGGAGGAAAATCCTGGAAATCAATTCTGTGACAGAGGTTTATTTATGCTGGACACATAGTCTCAACCATTGTAGCAGCTCTGTGCATGTTTGTAACAGCAGTACCTCAGTGCAGTGCACAAAATAAATGTTCACCTGTGCTTTGTATTACCTATAAATGGAGTAATGTTGCATTGTTCAAAGCAGAGCCATAAACAATGTAGTGGAGGTAAAATCTATCATCTCTACAAGCAGCTTATGTGATTCTGGGACACGGCATGTGTTTGATCTGTAAAAATTATAGGGTTTTTTTAATCCACGCAGTCTAAGCTTTGCAAAGGTTAAAAAAATAAATATTACATATTGCAGTTCAGACTTTAGGTTTTATTCTTAAATCCTTAGAGACAGATGTATGGTGGAGTTATAGCACATAAGCACATCACATTTGCCCTAATCTCGTTGTGAACGTCTCTTTATTTAGTGAAGTGTCACGGAAGGACTAGATTTAAATTATGTGGTAATCTATTCACATCTTCAACTTTCAAGGTAAAGCTGTCCAGTTTGAACTTAGATGACCATGCAAGGAAGAAAATGATCAAACTCCTTGGCGAGAGATACTGCAAAAACACAGATGTCCTCACCATCAAAACTGACAGGTAAACACCTCTTCCTGAAAATATAGGGTTAAAAGAAGATTAAACTGATGTCCTCGTACATTTTTTTTTTCTTCTCCTCTCTGCTAGCTGCCCGCTGAGACAGCAGAACTATGACTATGCCATGTATCTGCTCACAGTTCTCTACCACGAGTCTTGGGTAAGTTGTACATTTTTCTTCCACTCTAACTAGTTCTTGTGTCAACTGAAGGGAGGTCCGATAAATTGGCCTCAGTGACTGAATACTGAAGGAGCAGTAAACTGAGTGAGTTGGACTTACTGAACTCACAGTTTCAAACAGGATATCCATGGTAAAAGTCTTCGGCCCAACTCCGCAACTCTACCTGGTGTTAGATGGGATATTTGTGCCTTTTCTACGTCCACTTGAGTTTCTCTTTTTGTTTTCTAACCTTTTGTCTTCTTTCAACAAGCATCCATTCATTTAAAGGCCAGGTGCTGTCTGGCATTACTCGTACCCTCTACAACCCGCTGTCACTTTTAACGCATTTGCCCTGGAGAGGTTTTAGTTCAAATGCATCATGATGTCTTACCTAATGCACCACTCTATGCAATGTACAAGTGTCACAGGGCCTTCATCAGCGGAGGGTTCTTACTTGATCTATTTTTTGCCATTATAAAAAGATATGTAATTTAAAATAATTGCTTTTTAGTGTGGATATGTGAAATATAAACACAGCGCAGATTTTGTGTGTTGTCTTGTATATTTGGTTTATGAGGACAAAAGGCAAAACTTCAATATTTTAGAAAAAACAGTATCTCCTGCACTAGATACCAACAAATTGGTACCTTAGACCATTTAGCAGAAAAGCCAGTGAAGTCTTATTTTGACGGCATTTCTTTTTCAGATTTCTAATATTTTTATATTTGTAGCTTCTTTTCATATGAAATCCCTTCTTTGTCATGATCATATCATGATCACCCCAGATTGGAATAAATGCAGTGCTGAGATCTTGAGTAACCCCCTTTCGTTATATTTTGACTTTCTTATACATTTTTTAAAAGTAATCCTGAGCAATA
Organism: Mchenga conophoros; assembly: GCF_057382185.1. Lineage (NCBI taxonomy): Eukaryota > Metazoa > Chordata > Actinopteri > Cichliformes > Cichlidae > Mchenga > Mchenga conophoros. Next base: position 19,093,585 of record NC_140532.1, on the reverse strand, counting down.
GTTCTGCAGCATTTCTGAAGGTCTTTAAAATAATCTTCGGGTATTGGCTACTTTTTCACTAATTTTCAGACCACTTCCAAAGGAAATTTTCTTTTTTAATAACCTCCTAAGACCTGAACTCTTTCATGGCATGCATTTTTAATTTCTCTTTGCTATTTGGGCTGATTGGGACCTGATGAATGTAAAAACAAAGAATTACTTTTTTTTTTTCTTTTTTTTTTGTGCCAGATCCACACATGAGGACATTAGTTTAAATTTTGATAGAATATGAATCATTCAAGCACAACAGGTCAAGTAACTTAAGGGGCTAAACCATTGCTGTGTCTACACATAACAGATAATTAGCAAACAACTGATTTTAATTGTATTTTTAGGCACTTTGTTAATAACAGCATGTCACAAAACTGCTTAACTTGTTCCCATTTCTTTAGTTGAATCTGCAGTTACATCTACAAATGTAAAGTATTTTTGTAGCCACGAGGTGGTTCCCCAAGAGCTACTAAAACTTGGCATATCTTGACATGGTGTGCAGTGTTTCCCTAGGCAAGTTGGCAAGGCAAGGCAAGTTTATTTGTATAGCACAATTCAACAACAAGGTGATTCAAAGTGCTTTACAGAGACATTAGAAACAAGAACAAATAAAAAGCATGATTTAAAATTGAATAAAACAAGCAAATAAACTAACTAACTAATTAACAAACAAACAAACAACAGTATATAAAATCAAAACAGATAAAATCAGAACAGTAGATAAAATCAGTAGTTAAATGTAAGTTTTGAAATTTAAGCTTAAAGTGTGGATTTGGTGCTTTATTCAAATGCAGCTGAGAACAGGTGAGTCTTCAACCTGGATTTAAATAAACTGAGTGTTTCAGCTGATCTGAGGCTTTCTGGGAGTTTGTTCCAGATATAAGGAGCATAAAAGCTGAATGCAGCTTCTCCGTGTCTGGTTCTGACTCTGGGAACTGATAAAAGACCGGATCCAGATGACCCTAAAAAAATTTGAGGAAAATGGGAGAGTAGAAAACAAGAAGTGTCCTAAAAAACTATCGACAGCAGATGAACATTATCTAAAGGTCATGTCCTTAAGAAACGAAAAAAATCCAGCAAACATCCGACACGGACCCAAAACATTTTTTGACCCTTCAGTTGGTCCATCTATTGTTCACTGAAGTCTCCTCAGAAATGGTCTCAGTCGAATGACAGCTGTCAAGAAGCCATTTGTAAGGAAGAGAAACTGGGTCAAAGCCTGGGGTACACCAAGTTACACAAAAACTGAAAATGTTTTCATATCGTTTCATCTTTGGTGGCATTTACGTACAACTAGCAACATGGCACACCTTTCACTGTGGGCAATCTTGTCCATCTTGCTTAGCGATCTGAGAGACTAAAGCCCATTAGGGAGGTAGCAGAGTTGAATGGGCAGAAGGATGGCAAACAGCAGCATTGTCCAGTTGACATTTACCCACAGAAGAGGAGAAAACAGACTCCCCTCTCAGGTGTTGACCTTGATACTCATTCACATTAAGCAAACCATGCCACATCGGAGAGGTGTGCCACCAGGCCAACAGTGCTTAGGCACTGTTGGCATGAATCTGCAGCCAGCCACATAAAAGAGCACGATTGTGCAACCTCTGCCTTTAGGAGCTCTTCCTGACATGGCTTAGCCAAAAAAAAAAAAAAAAAGTTTAAGTTGAGAAAAGGCTGTTAAAGCCAGGAAGCAAAACACTGTCCACTGCCCTTTTGAACACACAATGGAAGGCACAGTGCTTGTCCAGCAGGCTTGTGGAAGCTGTGAGAGTGGCGTACTGATCAGGTTGTAACGATAGCTCACAAAGGGGCCAATTGTTAGCAGCCACCAAGGTGATTATATCTCCTCAGTCAGAGAGATGGACTTTGCCTGTTAATTCCAGTGTGTGCTAATTCAGGCCAGCGTTTGGGCTGACCGCTCAAAGCTGCCTCCAACATGCACACGCATTTACCACTAAGAGGCACTCTGCCTGCTTTTGTGCCCGCATGCCAGCACCTGTCATTTCAAGAAACTGGGGGGCATTTAACCCACTGGTGAGCTATCAAATATCCTGCCTGTTGATCAAACTACTGAGCATTGCATACAGCAAACATCACAACACTTTGCATTGTTTTATTTTGTATTAAATGTGGAAAAATAAAATGTTAGAGCGTCAGTGTGTCAGCTGCAAACCCACTCCAAAAAATGTAAAGCTATTATTCATTAAGACTCAGTCACAAGAACTGCTTCATGCTTGTGATTAACAGTAGAATAGCTGCTGCTTACCTATTCTGAAGTATTGATTGCTCTTCAGTCACTAGATCTGGACTTGCTGGAGACAGCATGGGGATCAAATATACATATATGTAGCTAATGATGGTCATTAACCTCCAAACACCTGCGAGCAGGACCCTGTTGCTGCCCTGCTTTAAGCTGCTGCACAATGGGTCGTATTGTTCTTCAGGGAATGTGATGAGAACGAGACAGGCGGCAAACGGAGAGTTACATATGGGAAATACCATCTCTGTGAGTGGGAATTGCTGAACCAGAACTCCAATCAAAATGTGGCTTGAATTACAAATCCAAACTTTCTTTTTCTTTTTCATAATTTAACCTGTGGTCATTTGTTTTGCTTGTTTAAAGTTAGAAATGTTATTCTCTTTCTTTCTTTAGAAAACTGAGGCCTGGGAGGCCGAGAAGACTGTGGCAGACATGGAGGACTACAGTTGGGAGGACAGCCCGTCTCAGAAGAATATCTTGGATGTACTCCTACGCATGAAAGTGGCAGGAGAGGGAGATGGTGAAGAAGTGCGACAGCAGCTGCTGGGAAGGAAAGACGTTCAAGACTATAAAGACTCGGTCACACGGCTGAAGAACGAAGGGGAGAGCGAGAGCAGCATGCTGCAGTACAAAGAGGCAGTCAAGAAAGTATTCAATATGTAATGTCAGTGAACAAGAGCAACAAGAAGAAACATTTTTACATACTTGGAATTGTCCCTGTACATAATGCATCAGGATATTTCAACATCATGGGTCTGAATGTGTTAGTTGTATATATTTTCACAAATATTCACTGGCATGCGAGGAGGTCATTAATACAAAGATAAAACTGTATGCGGAGTGTTTCATGACAAGGCGATGCTTTAACGCAATAAAAACATACTGTAAGAGTTACTGCTCTAACGTCTATCCCTTTCCCGCACTGTGAATTCAGAGAACAGCACCCCGTGAATGCACGCTTTCACCAGCAAGCTGTTGAAAGGTACTTTTAGTTTCATCTGTGATCTGTGCACTTTTAGGTCAGGGGCAGCCTGGTGTGATGAATTAAAGGTTAAACACTAAAAGCCACAGATCCAAAAGCAATCTGTCATCAATCCCACTAAAGACGACTAATTGATGACCTAAACAATCCTTGAATCGTAGTCATTAATTGCTTAAAAGTGCCCATTAAGTTCCACCTACTACTGGTGTAGACAAGTGGCCAATGTTTTGAGGTTTGGCATCAATTACATTTAAAGTGACTGAAGTACATCAAAATGTAGGCCAGCCAAAAGGACACTATATCGAATTTCTTAAAGAAAATGGGTGTAGGCAGCTCTTGTGTTCATTCATTGCATCAGAATGAAACCAGAACCATTGCAGCTATGTTTTTGGTTGTTTCACCTAAACCTTAATGTCACAAATTGGCTCAAAGGAGAGAGTCCACACAAGAGGTTTTCTTAAATAGAAGATAATTTATTCAACATAATCTAACCAACAGACAAACATTACAAATGGGTTGAATCCAAGTGGAGTCTAAGAGAGACTAAACAGTTAATCTATAGCCTGAAAGGCACAAGGGATCTGCACTAGCTGACAATCCTCCCATGTCAGGCAATTGATAACAGGCCAGGAGTTCCTTCAGACATTGAGATGGTGTCACCCCCCACACCATCTTAAAATCAAGGTTCCACCTCAAAACTAGAACTTAACCTAAAAAGTTATAAATCAAGGTAACAGAAAATGTAAAAAATATACCCAGTCATTAAAGTGGCAACCGCAAACTACCTGTACTCCCTGCCAGCTCCACCCATCTTACCAGCCCAGGTTTTCCCTTGTCAGAGCAAATGAAGGGCAACAGGAAACTACCAGTAAAGAAGGTATCATAGAGTAAGGTGCTTAAAACAGTTTGTTTAAAAAAAAAAAAATCAAACTGGCATAGAGAAAAGCGCAACAAGTTTCCTCCCTTAAATAGCAGTTTTAATCTTGCAAGAAAACTGGTTAATTTCAACAGCAAATCAAAGCGTTGCTCCCTGAATGAACACCAGAGTTCCTCACAATGATCCCAGCACCATATGGCCTGCCTGCAGCTACAAACAAACATCACACTTCTTTGCAAATATTCCAGCTACAAACAAACCTGGAATTAAAGTTTGAGTATGAACCAAAGTATCATACAACAAGGTTCCTCCAAAGCAAGGCTATCGAACCAATCAAGATGTCTAAAACGTTAACAAAGAGGGAACCGAACTAATTGCAGTTCTTACCCATCATACATTTACCAGTTGTGTACATTTACTGCACGCAATTGTACCACAAATATCTTTGAGAATTCCAAACACATTTGTAAGGCTTGCAGGAGAGCAAGGAGGACTACTCATAAGAAGTTCAATAGTGATGAACTAACCACAGAGTGCAGGCTATCTAGTCCTATTTATTGAGTACAAACTAATCTTAATCTCAGTCTTTAGACATATACTTGTTAGTGCTTGCACCACCAGTTCCACTGGCACCAACGAGCCAGAAACTTTGTAGTTTTTGGAAAGAAAACAGAAATGTTCCAAAGACAATTTCTTCAACCACATTCTCCACCACACTATTCAATTCATGGTATTTTTTTATTTATATAGTGCCAAATCACAACAACAGGTGCCTCAAGGCTCACTAAAAAAAAAAAAAAACAAACAAACTTGGTTGGTCTCCTAATAAACCAGTTTAATCTGATGGGATGCATGGCTCTTACACATGTGGTTAGACTCACTCAAAAAGATAAAGACATTTGGTTTGAAGACCAATTTAAAAAATAGGGATTAATCCTGCTCTCTTCCAACATCGCCTAAAAAAATAACTCAAAATTAATTAATGTATGTAATTAATTAATCTAATTCATGTGTGGAAGTCCCTAAAACTTTGGTCACAGTGTTAAATATCCAAACTAGGCTAAGTATTTATCAAACCATAAGCTAAACTTAGCCATCAACACTGCATACACTTTAATCTTACCAACAGGTTTCAATATCCCGGACAAGCCCCCATTTATGACAAATTGGCACAAATTAGGTGATAAGGAGCAAGTCCACACAAAAGGTTTACAGAAATAAAAAAATAATTTAATTAACATAATCTAACCAACAGATAAACATCACAAATAGGTTGAGTCCTGTCGGAGTGGCAGAAAGAGACTAAGCAGTTTATCTGGTCCAGCTTTTATAGAACTGGAAAACACAGGTGAGCTGCCTTAGCTGTCCATCCCCATCTAGTTAGAATAAAACAAAATACTTTAACCTAAAATAATCCTTTATGTAATCATATACATTCTAAGTAAATTGTCCTTTCATTTTGGATTTCTTCCTCAATGTTACAAAATATCCTCACTTTCAGGAGCTCTCCTTGACCAGCACGTATTTTATCAGACGCATGGAGCCTCGTTTCCCTCTCCATGATGTACTGTAGCGTCCCATCCTCTTTCTTTGACCCCTCCAGCTCACCACCAGCAGGATAGAGCAACAGCAGCTCAGCAGCACTGTGATACAAATGGCCACAGCAACCAGCAAGGTGTCAGCAGCCACATACCACCCATGTCCGAGGCCTGGTAGGGTGTCATCTCCACTGGCTCCCTCGTTGCTTACTGTGTGGTTCCTCCCATGGTTGCCCTTGGTCTCATTTAGATACAGCTTGCTGCTTTCTGTGTAGCTTATAAGAGCTGCAGAAGTTGGAGGGCTGCTGGCCAACTGAGAGAAAGTGGCGGTGGGATGACGGGTAGGGGTGGATACTGGGGATTGTGGACTTGTGGTAGAAAAAGCAGACAGAATCTTGGAATTGTAATGGCCCAGAGTGCTAACTGTGGTGAATGAAGGAGATGGAGTAATGCTATCTGGAAGAGAAGTGGTGGAGACAACTGCGGCTGTTGTTTGTGCATACTTTTTTGAAGATGGGGGAGTTTTTTCAGTGGAAGGCACAGCAGTCGTAGTTGTGGAAACTGCTAAAGGCTGACCGGTGCTCTGCAGTGCTGTGGTGGCAATGACAGACGCCTCTGTGGGGGCATGAACTCTGCCAGCTGTAGTGGAGGGTTTAACGGGCGGAGGCGGATGAATAAATTGGCGCTTGTCTGACAGCAATGGCTCTGAGGCGTTATTGCGGCTGTAGTGGTGGGGTAACACACGCACGTTAGAGGTGAAGTATTTTCCAAACACCAACAGATCAGGATCCACACCTAGAATACGAAAAAATGTGCTTGTTTGTTTGCTTTTCATGTTTTTGCTGGTGTTTTTATCTAAACGTTTAATAGCGAGTGATTTTTTTTGTTATTCCAAAATAAGTGACAACTACAAATGCTATGCATCTTTTGCAAGAAAAGCAAAGCTGGAAGCAAAACGATTTTCAGATAATTTACTTCACTGAAGTTGGGAATCTCCTATGCAACATGCTAAAATCAGAAGAAGAAATATTAGAAATATTTGATTCTCAGTCGTATATATTTGCTTTGCCGCTGGTGGGGATCGTTTTAACTACTATTGGTCACTTGGATAAATATTTTATCGACTGATCAATCATATTTTTTACATAGTACTATGCAAAAGTTCCAAACAACTCATGTCTTTACATTTTTTTTAAAGTAAGTGAAGTAGGTGCAACAGTTTACCTACATGTAAACCTACATGGAAATGCAGTATACAAGGTAAAAACAGTGGTTGTACAAGTCTAACAAAAGTCAGTATTTGATATAATGACTTTTATTCTCCATCACAGCCTGAACTCTCTGAGTGAGCTTTCTTGTAATTTCTTTAAGCAGTCTTCAGCAATAGTTCTCCAGACTTCTTGAAGGACATTCAAAGCTCTTCTTTGGGTGTTGGCTGCCTTTAGTTCTGTTCTTTGTCAAGATGATCCCACCCTGCTTCAGTGACATTAAGGTTGGGGGCTCTGGGGAAGGCCAATGCATGACTAAAAGTGTTCCACTGTACACTTTATTGTCCAGGTATACATCGACTGCATTAGGCAGTGAGTTTGGGATCATTTTCATGCAAAAAAATTAAATCATTGCCAATAAGATACTTTCCAGATGGCATTGCATGATGGATCAAAAATCTGACTGTACTTTTTTTATTTACACCATCATGTCCATGTTTTGCTGTAGACACCCGCTGCTGTACCTCTCTCCAGGGGTGTAATTTCCAGGAGGGTTATGACCCCCTCAATGATCAGACCCAACCAATATAACCCCCCCCCCCCAATAAAAT
>NC_140532.1:18896079-19076079 GCF_057382185.1 Mchenga conophoros | reverse complement strand
GAACAGACCTTGGTGGATGAGGTGATAATCATGTTCTCAGAGCTCTCGTACTGGCTGGACACACCATAAAAGAAGCTGCTGTCATCCTGCAGGTTTACACTAAGGTCCGCCTGGAAGGAAGAAAGAGATAATGTGTTAATATATACTTGGCCAAAGGGAACCATGGTGATTAAAACAGCTTGGTGGTGTATAAAGACCTACAAACCTCAGCCCCTTTAAATGGAGATGTGTGCACTACCCATGCACCACACTGCACATTCACATACTTGAGGATAAACAGTTCATACAGCTCTGTAATCTACAAATTTCCACACCTATGGATCTCTGCGTCAAAGGTGCTCCGGCTCAACAAAGCTTGAGAGGTAACCTTGGTAAGCCAAGAAGTGCTTACAGGACAGATCCTCATTTACCCAAGTCGAATCCAGCCTAAAGATTGCCAAGATGTACCGCCTAGCTCCCCTCTCATCTCTTCATCACCCCGTTCATCTTCATGGCTCATATAATTCCTCTGCCTCACTGTATGTATAAGCGTGCAAGATGATTTTGCATTCCAGTGGCATTGTGTTCACTCTACTTACAAGAAGCGTCCACTGGATTTATCTTGGACTTGTAGTGTTTCTAATCAAAAATCACAAAATCTATATAACATGTAGCAGCCCGAGGCAAGACGATAAGTTGCATAGATTGTGAAAAAGAAACTATTTTGACATCTGTCATAAGCAAGAACCAAAAGTGCTGGAATGCTGAACCGTTTCTATGAGAAGAATATGGCCTCACAAGTTCAAAGGCAGCTTAGATTCAACTTTCTTTATTCTCAGATGAAGCAGCTTCACCCACCTCTAATCCCCCCACTGGCTCAAGTTTGAATTGAGGTGAGCATAATCAGATTTTGGATCAGACTGAGGTGACGCCTCTTCTGTCAGACAGCTGAGCTGCTTTACCTTTTCCCCTGTCGGGCTCTTGTCTCCTAATGGGCCATTGAGACACAGCTCAGCCTCCTCTCATCTCTTCATCACCCCGTTCATCTTCATCCCTGGCTCATGTAATTCCTCTATTTGTCTTCATCCCTGGGGCCTAGTGACCCTCCTCAAACTGCCATTCCCTGCTTCCCTAACAGCCTGCGAGGGAATTCATCCAATTACAATCAGCAGCGTGCAATTGGCTGATTAGATCATGGTGGGCAGGCTGGCTGTGTAACAATTTAGCAGAGCCAGCTCAAATCAGATTCCCTCTGCACTTCAAAGGCGTGAGACAATCCGTTAGGACAGGGCCACGGGCGCCGAGGGGGTGAAGGAGAGGAAGATGGGGAGAGGAGCAGGGCAGAGAGTGGCCGACAGGGAGGTTTGCTGGAAATTCAATCTAGAATACCATAGCTTTGGAGACGGGTCAGCCGCCTGTCACCATCACCATGCCAACCTGCGCCTCAGCACACCCCGAAGTCACAACCTGCTATGTGGCTATATGACTGCAGTGATACCAAATAGCCTCTTTCCAGCTTTTACAATGGCTTAAATAAGGTTATCATATTTTCAGATGTGTTAAGGATTTCATTTTGCTTATTCTCATGGCCAAGAGCGTCTTTTCTGGGGGTTTCTCCACTGTAGCTGTTGAAATACCCAGCTGTTTTTGCAGCATTTCTGGGTTTTGTCATGGATGCCTTGAGAATTGGAGGACCCCCTTGGGACATGATAAAATGAACAGGCTTGGGGGGAGGGGGGGACAGTGTTATGAGCTTGTTTTCCTCTAGCAAGTTGGATATGTCATAACTGTTGACTCCACCAGGCTCTGACATGAATCAAGAGAGTAATATTTCACTGGTGACTTGTTGGGTTAATGCCACCCAGCATTTCTCCTGCTATCCCTATCTCTTGTTCACACCTTCTGTGTCTCTATTTCTACCTCCTGCCCGTTATTGCTGTCTTGCTCTCTTTTCTTTCAGTGATATATGGCGAGGCTACTCATCCCCTTCTTCCCCTCGCCCCCGATTCAAATGCCACAGCTCGACCAGCTGCTCTTCCCAACCCTGGAGTAAACTACTTCCAATATGGTGCCACTCACCAATGTCTTTTATCTGTCTACAATAAATAATATGTAAGTCAAGCATGTGAGAAGGGTAATGGCATACATACGAAGCCATCTGGTGGAATCGGATGCAAGGCGGCACTTTGAACCTGACATTCAGCATCTTTGGAGGCGTCACACAGCAGCAGTTAACGCTTTAATATACCATGTCACCTTGACATGGCCATATTTTTGTGTGAAACGATTCAGTAATTTGTTAAAGCAGTAAGATTTGACTGTTTTTAGTTACTTCAGCCTCCATTCTGCCTCAGCCATCAACATGCAAGCAACACAGCAAAGTGGTGAAAGTATACACAAGGCTGTATGAAACCTATGGCTGTTTACAACGCTTCTCCTCAAACGTACTTTCAACGCATTTTAAGCTTAAAGGTAATTCCACCCCACCCCAACGTGTCAGATTCGGCAACTGTTGGATGCCGATCTGTTTATTGAACATCAGTGGGAAACACTGAGCACTGCCGTCTGTCTCAGACAGCAAAACCTCTGCTTTGGATGTGTTTGTCACATAGATTTAACCCCACACAACCCTTCACACACTAAAATAATGCATACGCCTTAACTGTCTGCCCATAGCCAAGTTATATATTGTTGTTGGATTCTTATAAACTCACTAAGTCTTACTGGTAAATAGACCGATTGTTTTATCTACTCTACACTGTCGTCATTTACCACATTTTTTTCTATTTTCCTATCTTGGATGAATCCACTGGAGGGCAACTTGGAGTTCAGCATCTTGTACAATAATACTTTGACTGGAGTAACCAGGGAACCAGTGATTGAACCACCAACCTTTAGGTTAGCAGATGACCTGCTCTATCACAGCCACTGGCAAAGAGGCTGTCCATCCTTGATTTTCTGTCATTTATTTACTTCAGAGTTGGTCCTTTTAAAAGTGTTTTTATTTGATATTATGTGGAGAAGTGAGGCAAATACTAAAGCAACATGGCCAGAGAAACAAATCAAAAGAATGAACAAAGTCAATGTCTGTGTCTCTTGCTCTCTTTCTCCCTTCTCTGTCCCATTTTTATGTCCTCAACTTGGAGTTTCCTCAGATTTCCAGTGGATAATCGGGAATCACACTACCATCTATTCGTCTGCTTGTATCTTATGCTGACTTTGTTATCATGCTTTATTCCCTAAATCACTCTCAATGTGTGATGGTGGGGGTAATGAGAGTGATTCGTTGTTGTCTGTGTGTGTGTGTGTGTGTGTGTGTGTGTGTGTGTGTGTGTGTGTGTATGCACTTTTGGTGGGGCTTATCTATAAATAAGAATATAAGGAGGGGGTATGAGGGTTGGTCAGTCTAATAGTGCAGAGACAGGTGTCTCGGATCACATTTCTCCTAGTGAAAGATCAGGCCTGCCACTCTCCCCAAGGTTCCTGTCACACACACACATTCACACACTCACATACACACACACATCACAGGCAAATATACAAATACGCACAAGGCAAATGCATGTTGGACAGCAAGGCCTTCTTTGCTGGCATATAAACCACCAATCGGGTCAGGGAGCCATGACTTTCCATTCATTCTAGCCCTAAATCACACTTAAGTTCATTTAACTCCAATGCTTAAGCTATCTCAACACAGTTAACACCGCAAGGCCATTAACAGCCAACAGGTGGTACAAAACATTAACAAGAGCATTCACTGTACTCTCACTTCACCTTCTTGACTTCAGGAGGATTATATGATGATGTATAAAACATGCCACACACAGCTATCATACTGGGCTTTATATGGAGTAAAAAATTACAGTGGAGGTTTTCATCTGAAATTAGTTTGAGATAAACGAAGTGAGCTTAGAAGGAAGAAACAAGGGAAGATCATATAAAACTATTAAGAGATTAAAAAAAAACAAATGCAGAGAAATGTTTTACCCAGAACTTGACGAGAAAGAAAGCGTTGGGTGGCCCCTTGTCAAACAGCTCTTTCAGGCCCCCTTTCTTCTCTGGGAACTTGTCATAGATCTGCCTGATGTCCACCGACTCCAGATAGGGGTCGCTGTAGCTCGGATTGGACTGGCCGATATGCACAAACAGGTGCTTGTTGAACTGGAGAAACAAAAGTGCATATCAGGAAATGAACGCATCCAGAAATGGCAAATGTTTCATTTGCTGAATGCCGAGCTCTGTTGGCTGCTATCTGACATCTGTTATAAGAAGCCAGCCGCTACATTTGATCGCCTTCATTGTGATATCCCATCACCTGTCTCAAGGGTCCCACCCTTTTTCTTTCCACTTGCAACATTCCTGATCATCTGATGTGTTGTGTGTATTCTTTGAGATCATCTCATGATCTTTTTTTAGTTGCAGTCACACTTGGATAGTTCAATGCAGTTTTCAATTGCCAGATTAGCTTTTAACATCGGCTTTTGCCATAAAATAAAATCAAAAGTAGCAGAAAAGTTACTTATTGCCTTCAGAATTTGTAGCTTTACTTTTGTTTATAGGACAAAAATATTTCCTAATCAAGGTATAAGGACCACTGTCAGGTGTAAATGAAGTGAGCAGGATTCTTTTATTTATTCATTTTCATTTTTTAAGAGTAAGCCTTTGTTTCAACTATGGTAATAATAACGCTAACTAAACCACTGATGGATCCACTTTACTTACAGTCTCCGGGTCTTGAGGTTGCTCTAGGAAGGCGGAGAACTCCAGCATTCGCAGCTTGGAGCTGGCAATACTTCGACCCTGCCAAGGGGGGGCACCAGGAGACATGGACAGCCCCTGTGTGTTATCATAAACTGCAGAAGAAAAGGCCGCAACCATGTGAACGTGTCGTTTGACTGTGACTTGAGTAAAAGTTGATAATGCAGAAAAATTGCTGCGATTTGTGTGAGCATTATGCAAGCTCTTTATGATGAGCTGGGTTGTCTCGGCACTTTGCTGACACGACAGCCTTCTGTCAACACCCACCTGTTATCGGGGCAGGGCCAGACGCTTGCATGGCATAGCTCTGTTGGGAAAAGGGCTTAATGCTGGAGAGAAGAGACAGACAAGAGAGGGGGAGAGACATTATGCACCGTCTTGGCCTCATGACCCCTTCTCATTTACTAATTGGAGCACCTGACCTCTAAAGACGCAGGAGCTAGAGTGGTATGCTGAATGTCAGGCAGCTGAAGACTTTTCTTTATAATTGCACTGATGTGTTTTCATTTGCTTTGAGATGAATTCCCCAGGTGAAATTTATCTGATGGTTAATAAACTTATAGCATGAGAAACTAATGATAGACAGCAACTACTTACTCTTCATGGCTTCCTGGCTGTGCTGGAAGTGCCCCGTGCCAAAACTTACAAAACAGAAAGAAGGGAAAGTACATTAAATTGTTGCATCATACCAGTAATCCTCATACTGAGGTGCTTATTATGTATTCAAGATGTAAGCCTGAGCTGACAAGTGCTTCTTAAAAGAAATCAAGCTTCCTTATTCACAATTGAAAGGTAAAAATTGTAAGCAGACAATCTGAATTCACCAAATAACTCGCCTACCAGAATATGATATACATGTACGAGTATATGATTTTTAAAACATTTGGATTAAACCCACAGAATCCTTGATGGATTCTGTGCTACTGCTCAGGGTTTTAGGAAGACGTGAAGACTCACCCCACCACTAGTGGGGTAAGCTGGCCGAGACAGGCCCTGGAGAGCCATCTTGTTCTGGAAGGCTGTGGGCGATATGATCTGGGCTGATGACATGGTGGCCATGCTCTGGAGGGCCTTGTCTTTGGCAGCCTGATCCTACAGAGACAGAAGACGAGAGAGCGAGAGTAAGATTAAACAGACAGTAGAAAGCAAAAGGACAGCACTCATCAGACTCCATTTAAGTCTGCGTCCTACTTCTCCACTAACACAAGCAGAGCCCTAAAAGGGGAAATGAAAGGCAGAGGCCAGCTTGCATCATCGGTGAATCCCTGCCAGTCAGAGAGCTGCAGAGAAGGTGATATTACAGTCAAGGACCTTTAGGTCAAGAGTTAAGTTTATTGCTTTGGCAGGGGCAAGCCAGTGATGACAACTAGCTTCTGTTAGAGGTCATACTTTAAGTCACTGCAGGCAACGGGGTGATATGTTGATATGCTTACCATAACAATCCCAGAACTGGTAAATTCTAATGTCACAAAAAGGATTTTTTAAAAAGAGATAAAGGACAAAATGTTTAAACTATGAGGAATACTGTAAAGTGATATCGCTCTTGTTTTTGAATCCACTCCTTCAGCAGTCCGCAGACCACAGAGGACTACAAGCACTTGCCGCCAAGCCCAAATGGGCAAGGCCACGGGGTGCATTCTTCTTCCCAGAACTGGCTAACACAAGGGCATAGCTGAAATATGGGGGGTACATGTGGCAGGGATCTCAGTTACACCAAAGACGCATTTAAAAAAGGCCTGTCACAGGGGCCAACCCTGTGACCAGCGCAGAGCCCTGCCAGCTGAACCCTCGTGGCTACCATCCAAGGCGAGGAAGAGTCCTGTTGCCTGCTGTGACTGCGACTATGCGAGCGCATGCGGATGAGAAATGCAAACTGAGAAAGTACTGGGGGGACAGGGATGTGTAAATGCTCAGCGTACCACTCGGAACACTTTTATTGTGGCACTTAATAAATGTAATACCTGGCAGTAATAATGCAGGGATTCATATATTTCCTGAAAACTGTGTTTGGATCATCATATTCACAGGCGTGCACAGAAAGCCTCGGGCTTTGGGGAAACATGTTCACATTTCACTGAAATGTGCCAGCATCGCATTTAAAACCGGCACCAATTAGAGGGTGCAATTAAGATAGCTGGTCATTTGTGTATTCGTTTTAAAGGAATGTGAACGGCAGCGCTTTTTTCTTCAGTATGAAAGAAAATAATATAGGGTAATTATATTTTCACCCCTTTTCCATCTGTTACTGCTCAAGCTGATTAATATCACCGCATTAACGGCACCTCAGTTCTGATACTTTGGTCTGATTATAGCCTGAAGTCAAATCTAGCAGTAATAGTGATAATAACAACATCTTGAATAGTCAAAAGCATTTTGAGAATGTATAAAAATAGTTTGACTCACGTAGCGTACCTTCAGCTTCACCTGGATCTCCCTGGCCTTCCGTCGAGCTAGAACCTGGATATGACTAGACACCTGGAAAGCACAGACAACAAAAACAACTGAATGTAATAAACCACAAAAACAGTCTGTTTACATGGTTTTCCCACTGGTCGAGCTTCCTCGCACAGTTTAAAAGACAAAGGCAGGTGAACTGGAAACTCTGGCCAAAGGTGTACATGTTTGACCGCGTGGCAACTACGAGCTATTCTTTTTCTAATCCACGGACGATCAGCAACTTTAAAAAACGGTGTTAATTTAAACCTAAGGTCAACTAATATTAATTACTATTACATGTCCAGTAGTCAGAGACAAACATTATCATCCATCTGAAGTTGTTTTCAAGCCACATGTGCATCACTATAAGTGATCCCTTTCACGTTGTCACTGTTATTTGATACCTGTTATTTGATAGGAAATGTATGGTATATCCAGGGGTTAAATTAGGATTTATGAGATTTATGGTTTATGAGAAAAGTGAACCATTGTCCACTGAGTTTAGTGCCTAGGAGTTTATTAAAGTAGTTACTTTTTTCTTCTGGGATACTCAGAGTTGCAAAGACTGTTCCTGGGAAGATTTGTTGCAGCTAAAATTTTATGTGTTATTTTTCAGTCCTGTTTTCTCTTGGTGTGTTTAAAAAAATGTATTTATGTACAGTGCTTTCTGGTTAAACAGCCTTTTAAATGAGGAACACTGAAATCTGTAAAGCCCGGTGAAAAGTATCAACATTTATTTTCTTTTTCCGGGAATTCTGACATTCCAGGTGTGCATATAAAGAAAAGATACCACTTAGCAAAAGTGGTATCTAAAGTAAACCTATAGGCTGAACATAGATTTCTTAACCACCTGTCTGTTGCCTTATTTTTTATATACTTAAATGATTAGATAGGTTTCATACTCACAGCAATATCACTTTTGCAAATGATACTGCATTTATGGTGCAAAACTGAAATTCCTTCAGTAATTGAACACTTTTAAAGAATAATGATTCTCTAGAGGAAATAATAATAATAATAATAATTAAAACTTAGCTACAGTTGTGATGGATCAATCCTGAGCACAATCCATGTTTTCCCAATGATCTCACTGTAGGAACTGAATACATGCGTAGCACAGCTGTCTGATGTGCACAAACCCCCCCCCCAAAAAAACCACACAGTTTGGATATGTAAGACCAAAATGAAACCCCAGAGGACAAATGTGCCACTTACTCAAATTGTGCACAGCTCCTTTTCTCACTTTGGAGATAGAATTAGCTATTATTAATCTCTGGCTCTCCTCCACAGTGTGTCTTTTGTCCTGTCTTCCCCCCTTTCACCACCAAATGGTGGCAGCAGATGCCTGTCCCTCTCTGATTCTGGTTGTTCCTGTTAAAATGATTTTTCCCTTCCCACTGTCACCAAGTGCTTGCTCATAGGGGGTCATCTGATTATTGGGGTTTTCTCTATACTATTTTAGGGTCTTTACCATATGAAGCATCTTGAGGTGACTGTTGTTGTATTTTGATGCTACATAAAGAAATTGGATTTAACTGAATTGTTTAACCTGCTGCTGTGTGTTACTGAAGTCAAAGAAAAAAGAAGTTTTGATCTGTCTGCGGTGGTGCATGAGACAGTGTCTAAAAGCAGATCTCAAGAGTTGGATGTATGTTTGTAACGCAGAGCTTTGGTGTGCGTAGCTGCTTTAACAACAATGTGGTATAAATGCTTTGCATTTTGGGCCTCTGCCACATGGAGATGCTTACATGGATTCAAATGTTTTATTCCCTTCATTCACTAATAAACAAAAACTATAAAACAAGAAAAAAAACAGTGATAGACATGTAACTGAAATGTATATACTTTAATAAAACGATAAGTAAAAAGTGTACAAACTACACACTAGTTCAAGTTTCAGTTTTTAAGTTATGACCTGTTAAACAAACTCATTGATAACTAATTTGCTTTTATGTATTTTTATTGAAACACTGTCATTTTCATCCCATTTCTCGCTTGAATTCTATAATTATGGGGTCTATAGTCTTATGTAGTCGTTCTGGAGAACAGCAGTCAGTTTGCCACAGATAAACCAGCAGGTGTCCCTCTCTGCCTCCAACCTGTCTTACTACTCATCTCTGATCTACCACTGCCCCTCCTTCTGTTTCCATCTCTAATCATCTCTTTTCATTCCCACAGTGTCTCCGACAGATGACTTAGCAGAGACCCTTTCTCTCCACATCCATCACAGCCTCATACATCAGTTCTTCCATATCAGATACCGGACTGAGGATTGAGTTCCAAATCCCTCCACGTCCTGCCTCAGTTTCCCATCCAGACCACTGTTTTCCCCAGCTTCGTTTCCCTACTAACAAGCACCAGATCCACAAGGTGGTGAAGATACAACACCGACACATGATCTTATAGCATCTGTGCATTGGGCCACGGCCCTAAATCAATCATCATCTCCAGCACTCCAGGGATTGAGGGTTCAGTGGGGGGGGATGTATAGGGTGTTGGCGCATCACTCAACAGGAGTGGATTTTCTGAAGGGGTTCAAAAATAGAGGCTGCTACAAATGGTATTTGCAGAGAACTCACCTGCTTCCTGGTCCGCGTTTTCCCTGTGCGAAGTTTGATGTATCGTGCAATCAACTCATTTCTTCCTGCAAGGGTCCAAAAAGAGAGAGAGAAAAAAACATATTTTACTTTTTAATTACAAGGACCAGTTACTGGAAATTTTACAGAGGTTTGAAACAGATCTAACTCATCATCTAGTGCATTGCAATCGTACTGATGGACATGAATTGATTGTCGCGGCTTCTTTGTTAGGAAAACTGAAACAATTGAATAGATAAGGCAAGACAATCTCTGTTTACGTGTTCACATATCAGGAATATAATCAGCAAAATGAATAGCTTGAAACAGATTTGCCTGAGTGTGCACATTGTTGTAAGCATTTAGATGGCTGTACGTATAGAGAACTTTGCAAACACACGTGCCCGAAGTAACCACAAGGCTGTCAAATGTGTCAACGCTGAAGGCAGAAAGTGTAAGTATATCGCTAAGTTTACATGTCTGCCTGTGAGAGAGCTTGCATCAGTCCCGGGGTGACCCCCCCCCCCCCAGTATACGCTGAGCTCATATCCCCACAGTGTGTGCCTGTGCTCTGCCACTGCTGACAGACAGGTCCAATTGGCAGAGCAGGTGGAGGCTGCAGCCATGCGATCCTCAGACCGGACTCAGGACAGACACGACACAGGCCACTGACCAAAGGGGGTGGGTCTGGTGAGGCTGTAAGACAGCTGGTGTGTGTGTCAATGTTTATGGAATATGCTTTTACGCCTGCAGTAAATTTTGAGCATCCAAATTCCACAGTTGCTATAGAGGCCAACAATCACGTGGTTTCTTTAACTCATCTTCCAAATTAAAACTGCAGTGTAAGGCCTAAAATGAAAAATGCAGCCTTCGTTTGTTGTTGCTACTATAAGTGAAGGTTTTACAGGAAATGGTTCAACTTGTGTGTTTGTGTGTTTCTGTCATACAAATGTACACTTTGATTATAGTCATTTGTTGGGCAAAAATTCCACATATTACCTGGCTGCAATTTCTCAACCATGTGACTCTTTTGTAAGTGTAAATGATCACAAAATAACCAGTTTAATGTCAACGTGGGTGCTAGGAAATTCGAAGAGGCTTTTTTTTCATAATTGATTATTCAAGGGAGCAATTAGAAACATATTTATTAATGGAAACCCTGCAGCAACACATTCACATTATTTTAGGCACTACGAAAAAACGAGGACACAGACAAACTCCCCGGATCACTCACATACTGAGTGAATCACTCTCGAAGGACCTCTCGTGCACCCACGCAAACTCACAAAAATATACACAACCAGTCACACAGGAGTTTGCTAGTCTTTGCACCACCTCTTAAACACGGTCATTTTTCCCCTGGCACCACATCTCCATGTGAATTAACACACGGATCAGTCACGACACACAACCTGGTATAAACCCGTCAGATTTTCCCCTCACATAGTGATGTTTGGGTCAGACCTCACAACGCTACTCAAACCGGCCAATCAGATGACTCTGAATGATGAAAAAATGGAAACCTAACACCTGGCTCAAGCCCCATCAAACATTTTGTCAGCCAGTAAAAGTGATCAGATTTTGTGCGGAATTCAAAACTGTTTCTACTCGGAGATCATGGTAAACTTAGATCCCACCCAAGCAGTTCACTCAGACATGAATTTCCACCTAATGCTTTTCGAAAGCACGTGTTAACGAAGGCTTTGCTGCTAAATATACAAACAGACAACCTTTCAACCAGACATCTGCCACTTGTAAAGCGCTTTCTTGAAACCTCAAATAGATAATTATAACGTATTACAACCCACGTTGTGTTCTGGATGGAGAGCTTTGATGCACTGATTAACTATCAGTTAAATCAAAACTAGAATTACATTTCATCACAAGTTCTTGTCTTGGTTTCACCATTTGCACCATCACTCTCACTCTACTCAAAGCTCTCGAACCAGCGCAGAACACCATTCCAAGAAGTCAGACATTGAGTAACACCAACTGGCAGACTAACCAGTTTAAAACAAGCCATCCGTTTTGTCTGGGTCTGCTTTTGTAGTAAGTTTATAGTTTTTTACTCCAAGTCAGTTTAAAAAACTGACTCTGTGACGGCATGTGTTTCTTGCCCCAGGAGACTTGTGTTATATTTCCCGACCTCAGCAATCCAACTGTAGTAAAATACTAAGCAGTGAGAGATTGGGTCGAGCACAAGCAAAGGTTTGATGGCCTTACTGCAAAAACTCAAAGGCAGATCTATGATTTCTATGTACAGTGGAGCAAAAAAGTATTTAGTCAGCCACCGATTGTGCAAGTTCCCCCACCTAAAATGATGACACAGGTCAGTAATTTGCACCAGAGGTACACTTCAACTGTGAGAGACAGAATGTGAAAAAAAAATCCATGAATTCACATGGTAGGATTTGTAAAGAATTTATTCGTAAATTAGGGTGGAAAATAAGTATTTGGTCACCTCAAACAAGGAAAATCTCTGGCCCTCACAGACCTGTAACGTCTTCTGTAAGAAGCTTTTCTGTCCCCCACTCGTTACCTGTATGAATGGCACCTGTTTGAACTCATCATCTGTATAAAAGACACCTGTCCACAGCCTCAAACAGTCAGACTCCAAACTCTGCCATGGCCAAGACCAAAGAGCTTTCGAAGGACACCAGGAAAAGTATTGTAGACCTGCACCAGACTGGGAAGAGTGAATCTACAATAGGCAAGCAGCTTGGTGTGAAAAAAATCAACTGTGGGAGCAATCATCAGAAAATGGAAGACATGCAAGACCACTGATAATCTCCCTCGATCTGGGGCTCCACGCAAGATCTCATCCCGTGGGGTCAAAATGATCATGAGAACGGTGAGCAAAGATCCCAGAACCACACGGGGGGACCTGGTGAATGACCTGCAGAGAGCTGGGACCAAAGTAACAAAGGTCACCATCAGTAACACACTACAACGGCAGGGAATCAAATCCCGCAGTGCCAGACGTGTTCCGCTGCTGAAGCCAGTGCATGTCCAGGCCCGTCTGAAGTTTGCCAGAGAGCACATGGATGATACAGCAGAGGATTGGGAGAATGTCATGTGGTCAGATGAAACCAAAGTAGAACTTTTTGGTATAAACTCAACTCGTCGTGTTTGGAGGAAGAAGAATACTGAGTTGCATCCCAAGAACACCATACCTACTGTGAAGCATGGGGGTGGAAACATCATGCTATGGGGCTGTTTTTCTGCCAAGGGGACAGGACGACTGATCCGTGTTAAGGACAGAATGAATGGGGCCATGTATCGTGAGATTTTGAGCCAAAACCTCCTTCCATCAGTGAGAACTTTGAAGATGAAACGAGGCTGGGTCTTCCAACATGACAATGATCCAAAACACACCGCCCGGGCAACAAAGGAGTGGCTCCGTAAGAAGCATTTGAAAGTCCTGGAGTGGCCTAGCCAGTCTCCAGACCTCAACCCCATAGAAAATCTGTGGCGGGAGTTGAAAGTCCGTGTTGCTCGACGACAGCCCCAAAACATCACTGCTCTCGAGAAGATCTGCATGGAGGAATGGGCCAGAATACCAGCTACTGTGTGTGCAAACCTGGTAAAGACCTATAGTAAACGTTTGACCTCTGTTATTGCCAACAAAGGTTATGTTACAAAGTATTGAGTTGTATTTTTGTTATTGACCAAATACTTATTTTCCACCCTGATTTACGAATAAATTCTTTACAAATCCTACCATGTGAATTCATGGATTTTTTTTTTTCACATTCAATCGGTGGCTGACTAAATACTTTTTTGCCCCACTGTATATATATTCATATTCTTGTATTCAGGTATTTGAGCCAGGACATTCATTGCCACTGATTACGTCAGACATCGCTTGAAAACAAAACAGTGAGCAACTAAAGCAACTTAGGCAACTTGAGGCCAAGCTTGACTTTGTTGGCTGCCTGAACCAACTCAAATAGCTATAAATGACTTAAACTTAGATCAGCTTGATGAAACGCTTTTGGAAATGTGGGACTCACAAATTCCTACTGCACAAAAAATAAAATAAAATAAAATAAAACAATGAGCAACCTATAGGTCTATGGTGCCACTGAGGAATTAACAATAAAATATATTATTCCTCCTTTCCCACTAGAAAAACATGTGGAAGACTTTACTGATCTGGTGGTCTGAGTCAAAAGGACTACAGTTCATGTAAAAACTCTAAAAGTGTTACACATTATATAACACGGTTGAAATATGCAGAAAATGTGTTTTCTTAACGTGCTGCTATGGTCAAGGTATAAGGACATGAATTAGAATAAATGAGAGTCGGTTTGGAGAGTAAAAGAGGAAAAAATGGTCGATATTATTCTGCCTAAAGCTTCAGGCCCCTGAAACACATACACACTCACACACACATTCAGTATTATCCAACTGTAGGACTGCTTTTGTATAAGGCTTTTGTGGACTAAACCCTGCTCCAAAATGCTTTGCACTCCAGTTTATACACACAACCACACAAGTCGATATAGACATATACTGGCACACACACACACACACACACACACACACACACACACACACACACACACACACACACACACTCCAGCCCCAGCTGCGGCATTCATTCCGTCTCAATCTTATTTTCCTTTCAGGGCTGTAACTCCTCAACCGTTTAGTGTTTATCAGGAGGTGCACTCGCTGGCCGATTGTTTGAGCCCCTAAATGCATATTTCTTTAATTCCCCAGGGATTAAGAAAGTGTTCCACATTTCCTTGCAATCAAACTCTTGA
Source organism: Mchenga conophoros (assembly GCF_057382185.1). Classification (NCBI taxonomy): domain Eukaryota; kingdom Metazoa; phylum Chordata; class Actinopteri; order Cichliformes; family Cichlidae; genus Mchenga; species Mchenga conophoros. Next base: position 19,061,561 of record NC_140532.1, on the reverse strand, counting down.
AAAGACGAACACAGAGCTTTGTCAAAGTCCTCACAGTACTTGACCTCAAATGAACATTAAGTTGCCTGCATTGAGTTCCTCACATTACAGCAGCAAGTTCTTCCAGTTCCCACCGATTTATCTTCAGTGTACAGTAAGATGTACGTTGCATATCCAATAGGGATTTTCAAAGTAGCAGACACAGATGTGTGAGCATGTCTCCACAGATGAATGCAGTTCTTCAATTTTGTCATTTTTCTCGCCAGATTTTTTGAACCTTTGTCATGCCCTGAATGTAAGTTGTTGTAAAACTTGATCAACCTGTAAAGTGCCATTCTTAGAGCAAGCAAAAGACAGTGAGGTTAGAGCTGTAGCTCTAACCTAGAGCTGTAGCTTCCTGAAAAGGCTGTATGGTTAAAAAAAAACAACAGCTCCTAAGAGCTATTGTTTTTCTGTTCTATAGTAAAGTGAAACAATTTAACAATTCAATTCAAAATTGAATGATTTCAAAATTATTCTGTCACCATAGCGATGGACAGTATGACAATATTGTATGTATTCCAAGCGATACACAACGTCATTAAGGAGCCGTCAAACACACTTCGCCTCATGCTCACATATCAGATGCCCTGCCACTCCTAGTGTGCTTGGGGAAGGGCCCCTCAAAAATACCCTCCAACACACCCATGAGATCAGAGAGGCGACTCAGTCACACAGCGATGAGATCATGATATCCAATGGGACCAGCACAGACAGAGAACCAGTGCCAGCCAAGGCTGCAGGAAAGTCAGTAGGAACATTATACCATCACCCAGTGGTCAGCGGTCTGATGTTGTTTATCACACTGCCTGCAGTCACGGACTCGTCTAAGGGGGAATCTGATTCTGGAAACATTTCTTAAGGGTATGAAAAGTGATGTAGAAGAAGCCAAGTCAGGGTTTTACTGCGCTCAAGATATACTGCTGGGCTTTGCAATGTAGGAAAAAGTTTATAATAATATCACCACCATATGAGTGAGGGAAAAGTGTAAGTTAGAAGAGCTTCTATAAAGCTGTAATAACATTACTATAAAAAAAATCATCTATAACATTATTTCACACTTGGACCACCATTCAAAGAGACACACCTGTTAACTGTTAACAAGACAACTGAATGGTTAGTGGAAGGTTAATGTATACTTTGTTAGTTGCGTAATATTTTTTGAATAAGCCAAAGTAAAATGTATTTACAACATCCAACATGTACTGCAACAATACCACAAGTAAAAATCGCGTGGTCAGCAAACAAGATGTGTGACATGATCCAGCTTTTTCACTTCAGATAAGAATTTTGACACCTCATTTTAGGGCACTGGCCAATACTGAGTCACTGGGTTGTGACTCGGTGTTCTCTTTTCCTCCAATTTAAAGTTATAATGTCACTAGTGTCGTGCCTTGTCATATCGCCCGTGATTATACAGGTATAAATGTTTATGTGATGTCATATTGTGATATCATTGCTATAGGAAATATATTACCCACCTCTGAATGTGACAGTCCTTACAGAACCTTCAAGGCATAGTAATATTACATAGAAAAGCATGTACCCCCTCACAGCAATCTGATTTGTCATTTATATAACAGTTAACTTACAACGGTGACAAGTGGTTACATTTCAGCAAAGTAGAGTTATAAGTTATGAATGTTGCACATCTGATTTCGTATTTTTAGAACATGTACACTTTTTGTATGCCAAATGCTAATCAAATTAGTTGTTTGGATTATCAAACTAATAGTTGGGAGGTGGGTTTCAAATAAAATACTGGTGTTGAAATAAAGTTATTTTAAAAGAAACATTTCTATTTGTATAAAAGAAGCATAAAAACAGCTGCCCCTGTTCCAGCCTGTAGACAATTGAAAACATCTCTTAACTGTATTCAGTAATGGAGAAAAAAAAAAGTCATGCAAGACGTTAGAAAAGCTGTTGCCTTCTTTTGTCTTTTGTCTTCTCCTCTTCCTCCTCAGGCCTGTTGATAAAGATCAGGGAAAAGTGGACGGGTTTTGTAAAGTTCTGTCAAAGTCAACCGCCGGGCCTGGCTGGTAGTAAAATTCATAAATTTGCCCTTCAGAGATGCAGATGCAGTTATAACTGGCCCGGTCTGATCTCACTCCCTCTGCTTTTCAGTGTTTCTCTCTACCCAGTGCATTCATGACATTACCATATAGACACCGACTGGTGTGCTGGGTCCTGCATGGACTGTTTTGACATTTTCTTTTATCCATTATATATGTATATATGTGTAAATAAATAACCCTTTTTGCATAAAGTCCTATGGATATCCATACCACATTAACTGATACACATAAAACAATGTGTCAAATATCCATACACTACGCTGTGTTGCATCTTTGCCATATTTAAGCGTTAAAAACAATAGTAATAATAACTGTTTAGAAATTCCTATGATACTCTCCAAAGACACATCTGTATTTGATGTGTCTTTGTATTTGTATCTGACCTTTGTATTTGTGTGTTTCTATGAGTTTCTATGTGTCATGCATACTTCCAAAAACCAAACTGTCCTATCACAGTAGTCGACTAGTCGACTAGTCACGATTACCTTGACTATCAAAATCGTCGACGACTCATTTAATAGTCGACGCGTCGTTTGAAGCTTTGTAAGATCACAAAAGACGCAGGAAAAAGTAGTAGAATTTAAGAGTGTAATAACGGACTGAAACCGAAGATGGCAGCACTGCATGTACAAGGATGCCAGCTGCCGTTAAACCCCGAAGAAGAAGAAGCTGTGTCCCAGAATTCATAGCGCAGCTCAGCTCAGTTTCCAACAATGGCGGCAGCTAGTTAGTTTTAATGTTACTCTTATTATTCTTTCTGGGTCACAAAATAAACGTTTAACATATTTTCAGGCGAGAATGTAGCTGTGTAAACCTCAAATATCTGCTCAGTTTATCAAGACGCCGCATATTTTCAAAAGCGCTCCGACGTTTTCGGAGACGTCTGTTACCCACTAGCTCGATAGCGAGCCGGGGGCAAGGCTAACTAGAGCCGTGAGAACACCGGACTCCCCGCAAATCGTTTTCAAACTCCCCACGGTCTTTTGCTACTCAGGTTAAACATATATAAGTCACTTAGATAACTTAAAAATGTTATTGTTTGGCTTTTTTTTTTTAAGTTCTGGGGTAAATCGGTTTGGCTGAGATTAAAGTTATAGTTTTACACAACTGAATAAACGTCAAGCAGACAGCTGATTATCAGAAGTGTGAGATGCTCGAGAATATACTCCAGTGTCCTGTTATATTTTAGATAGCAAGGAGTTTATTAAACTTCACCGAAACAATCTGCAAATTTCATTAAAATTTAATAAACTATCATATTGTCTTTATTTTTAGTTAGCACATACCTTAAACACTTAAAGCTGTAAGCTAATGATAGTTATATAAGAGCAGATGCTGCTGGTGTAATAAGCTGTACGTTTTACGTCCAATGGATGATGATCTGATTAGTCACTAATTGCAAAAATAATCGGTGACTAGTCGACTATCAAAATAATCGTTTGTGGCAGCCCTATATCAGAGTAACTTCCATGATCAGACTAGAGCAGAGGCGTGAAGATCTAACAGATTTCAAATCCACTAGTGTCTTAAGAGTTGCTATGACTTACGCAGGGAAGTGTGTGTGTAATTTTGCAGGCACATCTTTCTACTTGTTTCTTTCAACCTTGTAGATCTGAAAAGATTAAATAAAGTGGCAGAGGCAACCCTGTTGCATGGATGGTGCTGCTCACCATATCTTACTGGTTGCACTCTGAGACAGAGAGAGAAGTCATTGGTGAAAAAAAGGCGAGAGAGTAGTGTGTAAGATTCCAGAAGTCAGCAAAGGGGGGGGGGGGGGTGTATCCGGACAGCATCAAATCCCATGACAGCCTTAAACCTGGAGTAAAGACTCCAGATTTCTCATGAGAACCTTCCATGTCATCCTATCATCATCCTATCATCACTAAGGTTTGGGTGTCTCCCATAAATGATTCATATGCAATGTAATTGCAGGAAAAATATATCCACAAACACTTGTGTGGCAGTATACTATTATCAGTTCATTAAGGTGATTAAATAAATGACTTTCTATTATTTCTAAATTATTTTCAGGTTAAACAAATAATGTCACTAATTCAAAATCTGGACTGCTACAAAAAAACCCCTAAGTAAATAAAAAAACACATTATTCATTTTTCCAAACGATGGCACTATGTCTGTATCAGTGTCTTCATTTCACCTCTACCTACATATATGATCTCACTTCTTCAAGCAGGCAACTGAGGCAGAGCTACTGAAGGAAACCACTTGAAAACACAGGCCTTCAGCTTCCTCAAAGGTCACCGGGTCAACACTGCTGGTGAATCTCTCACTTTACTGCCACAGTCTGGACCTAGGTGAGGACTCGCTGTTAGCTTTCCACTGACCTTTACCGTTATGTTCATTAGGAGCACGACTTGAGACAAAAACACGTTTGCATCGCCTGACAAAAAGCGACAATGGGCTGACACGTTGCACAAGCCAAGCGCGGTGGGAGCATGATTCACTGTGTGGGTATTCTTTGTTCTGAACTGACAGAAAGAATATGTCACTACTGTCGGGAGCTTTGTTGAGTTTATCCACTTCACTAACACAGACTTTTTTTTTTCCAAAGAGGAAATAAGACACGTCAAAATGTGAGAAAAGTGCTCCCTACACAGATGTTATGAAATCCAGAATGACAAAACCAAACAGCTGCATAAAACTTTGTGTGACGCAAGAGATAATAAAAAAGAGATAATGCTGCTAAATTTAAAAAAGGAAGGTATTAAAAAGACATCATTAAAAGAAAACAATTACATTTGCAAAAGCAGCACATAAATTAGCGTGGCAGATATATGGCCACAAATAAACGGGGGGAGATAATCATATTTCCAGAGCTACATTCTTTTAGTGAGAGCTGTCAGCACATTTTGGGACTTTCTTTCCATTATTGCAGCATGGGGCCTTCGTTCTGACCACGGGGCACATCGCTTGCTGAGAGCCACACAAGGCAGGAAATGTTTTCCTTGGCAGATGCATGTCGAATTACTGCTGAAGCACATAACCGCCACAATTTCCGTGACACCGTCCCTAATAAGCAAGCTAATACGTCTGTTGAGTAATGGGCACGGGGGCCGGGGCAATACATGGTATTATGGGAAAAAATGTGGCGCGTATATGCAGAGTATGCAGTGAAAAAGCTTTTATTCGATTTAGGAATTTACAATGCAGAAGGTGATCCAAACACTCTGCTTCTGTTTTGCCTGCCTGGAGACTCAATATCATATTGTTTAGCAAAGAATGGCATTCATTCTTCGAAGTGGAATTCAACCTGAAATTCGGAGCATGTCGTCCTCAGCCAACAGACACACAGTTATTTTGCTAACAGTTTGTTTTGTCTATGTATCCATATTTAACCTGCACTAGACAACTACAGTGGGGCAAAAAAGTATTTAGTCAGCCACCGATTGTGCAAGTTCCCCCACTTAAAATGATGACAGAGGTCAGTAATTTGCACCAGAGGTACACTTCAACTGTGAGAGACAGAATGTGAAAAAAAAATCCATGAATCCACATGGTAGGATTTGTAAAGAATTTATTCGTAAATTAGGGTGGAAAAAAAGTATTTGGTCACCTCAAACAAGGAAAATCTCTGGCTCTCACAGACCTGTAACGTCTTCTGTAAGAAGCTTTTCTGTCCCCCACTCGTTACCTGTATGAATGGCACCTGTTTGAACTCATCATCTGTATAAAAGACACCTGTCCACAGCCTCAAACAGTCAGACTCCAAACTCTGCCATGGCCAAGACCAAAGAGCTTTCGAAGGACACCAGGAAAAGTATTGTAGACCTGCACCAGACTGGGAAGAGTGAATCTACAATAGGCAAGCAGCTTGGTGTGAAAAAATCAACTGTGGGAGCAATCATCAGAAAATGGAAGACATACAAGACCACTGATAATCTCCCTCGATCTGGGGCTCCACGCAAGATCTCATCCCGTGGGGTCAAAATGATCATGAGAACGGTGAGCAAAGATCCCAGAACCACACGGGGGGACCTGGTGAATGACCTGCAGAGAGCTGGGACCAAAGTAACAAAGGTCACCATCAGTAACACACTACAACGGCAGGGAATCAAATCCCGCAGTGCCAGACGTGTTCCGCTGCTGAAGCCAGTGCATGTCCAGGCCCGTCTGAAGTTTGCCAGAGAGCACATGGATGATACAGCAGAGGATTGGGAGAATGTCATGTGGTCAGATGAAACCAAAGTAGAACTTTTTGGTATAAACTCAACTCGTCGTGTTTGGAGGAAGAAGAATACTGAGTTGCATCCCAAGAACACCATACCTACTGTGAAGCATGGGGGTGGAAACATCATGCTATGGAGCTGTTTTTCTGCCAAGGGGACAGGACGACTGATCCGTGTTAAGGACAGAATGAATGGGGCCATGTATCGTGAGATTTTGAGCCAAAACCACCTTCCATCAGTGAGAACTTTGAAGATGAAAAGAGCCTGGGTCTTCCAACATGAGAATGATCCAAAACACACCGCCCGGGCAACAAAGGAGTGGCTCCGTAAGAAGCATTTGAAAGTCCTGGAGTGGCCTAGCCAGTCTCCAGACCTCAACCCCATAGAAAATCTGTGGCGGGAGTTGAAAGTCCGTGTTGCTCGGCGACAGCCCCAAAACATCACTGCTCTCGAGAAGATCTGCATGGAGGAATGGGCCAAAATACCAGCTACTGTGTGTGCAAACCTGGTAAAGACCTATAGTAAACGTTTGACCTCTGTTATTGCCAACAAAGGTTATGTTACAAAGTATTGAGTTGTATTTTTGTTATTGACCAAATACTTATTTTCCACCCTGATTTACGAATAAATTCTTTACAAATCCTACCATGTGGATTCATGGATTTTTTTTTCACATTCTGTCTCTCACAGTTGAAGTGTACCTCTGGTGCAAATTACTGACCTCTGTCATCATTTTAGGTGGGGGAACTTGCACAATCGGTGGCTGACTAAATACTTTTTTGCCCCACTGTAAATCACATTTCTAAAAGCATTAAGTCATGGATTTACTATTTCATGTATGCCTTTAGAGATATTCTAAGTTGATATTTGATTTAGCTACCTGATTAAAGACCACCCATCTGCGCTTTAACAACATTAACGACACTAAAGACCTTCAAAGTGGCTTTGCATCGATTGTGGTTGCTTGAATAACTTGAGTTGTTGGCCACCGGTGACCTCGGGGATGGCGATAAAAGGGGAGCTGCAGGGGCTGCAAAGGCTTTAAGGGACGGGCTGCTCTTTCTGTTTAGAGGCAATGGGGGCAAAGTGGGCCATGCATGGGCTCAGTCCTGCCTCATTTCTCAAGTCATAAATCCGGATTTGCCACAAGGCTGTCAGGTTGAACTCAGGGAACAGCTGGAGGCGAAATGAAAGGCGGCTACACCAGCAGACACGAGAGAGAGAGAGAAAAGCGGTTGTTCATTAAGAACGAAAAGAGACTGAGACTAAAAGATATGAGGGCGGTAAATCAGAGATAGCAGAAAAACAGAATATGACTTCTACCTAAAATGAAACTGACAGATATACGCACAGCTGAGACAGGTGTGAGAGAGTTGTGCCGTGCATCGAGGCCATACACGACACCGCTGCCCACCTTGGTGTTTATTTGTCCACCCCTCCTCCCCCCTCCAGGCGCTCAAAGGGTAAACGTCTATTCTGGTTTAGGGTTACAGCCAAGCTGCCTTGAACCCCCGGGCTTCAAGCGTGCATGCCATTCTTGGCAAGCCGACGCACTCCCTGGCACGCATCGCCTGCCCCTGACCCCCACAGGGAGGAAGGGGTCCCTCAGTGCTTTCCTTGACAAAAAAAAAACCCTAACCCCACATCTTTGCTGATCCAGTCCTCCCCCACCCCTCGCCACGGCCCCGTGACACAGAGTGACACACCTGCCCCTCTCTCATGCCCTACTCCAACTATTATTACAGGCTTTATAAGGGTTTAAGTGATGATCAGAGGATGGCCATGACCTCAATAGGTCACCAAGCTAGGCCAGGCAAAGCTAACAGTTAAAGGAGCTGTCTGGCACGGTGACAAAACAAGGCGATGACAGAGTCTGTCTGAAAGCACCACTACCTCTGGCTGCTCTGTTTTCCACCTACCAGATCTACTATCAAACAGTCACTCAGGGGGCCAAACCATCTGTCGCCAAACATCTTTCAGCAAAATGCTGTAAAGGCATGTCACCTCACCTTCCCAACACCTGTTTGGGAATGACATTTTCCACACATTCATTATCGAAAGACCTGCAGTGTAGTTATGTAGCAACTACAAACTAAAGACGACTATTTTAGGGTTGAATTTGGGATGTTAGATTTCATATATGAAGATGAAATGTAGGGCTTCTTTTTTGAAATTTTGTGCTGGTGCTATAGAGCCATTTCGCCACTCTCACATGCAAGACCCATAAAAACTGAAAAGCTGCTACCACATCTCAGTGTGTTCGATATTTCATACTGTTTTTAAGCATCCCTATTACCTCTACAGTAACTTCGCATTTACCATACTGATAGGATGCACCATTCTATGCAAGCTCAGAATTTTTTAAATATAGCCAGGACTCAAGGTCTGAAGGTTTCTGGTTATCTGTCATATAACAGGAGGAAGAAGTACATCAAAGCATGAAATATTTCCTGTATCCACTTGGTGGCCCTATGATAATTGCCAAACACTGATATGTAGATGTGTTCGAAACCTAGCTGTCAAAGGCCACGAGGCACGGTACGCCCTAGACAGGTTGCCAGTCTGTCGCAGAGCAACTATTCATGCTCACATTCACTCCTAAGGGCATTTTTGGATCACCAGTTAACCTAAACCCATGCATGTATATGCAAACACATATCTAAAAATGTCACTGGCCCTAATTTAAGCAGATATACAGTTCAGTTTATAATGAGGCGTGTGTGGGGGTGAATATTTATCTCTTTTTGCCCCACAACAAGTTATAAAGGTTTGGAAGTATTCAAAGAGGCTCACAGGTGGATTTTCACAATAGTCCAGTTACAAGAAATCATTATGTTACTGACAAACCAGCAATGAACACATTAATTTCTCACAGTTTTGAATGCATCAGAAAAGTTAACTGTATATTAATCAATATATTATTCAAACAGCACATTTAGCACAGTCAAAGAATTTGGATCCCACCTCAGCTGTCTTTTCTGTTGAGGCAAAATCTAATTCATGGAGATACCTTCACACTATTTGCTTTATATGCCATGACCAACATTTGTGTTGTGAATGTAAAAAAAATAAAATCATTCTTAATTTATAAATGTAATACTTTAACACTCTTGCTACGGATGTCAAATGCATCTTACATCATGAGCCACATACAGCTCACTTTGATCTTAAGTGGCAAGACCAGTAAAAATCCCCTTTCTTTCAGTGTAAAGTAATTTAATCCCTGAGAAATGTCAATATGAGAAAAAGAAATGTAATTTCATCTCAGTTTTTTTAAATGCTAAAGAAATGCTGCAGAAATCTTTGGACCTAAATCTTGAGAAATAAATGTGTACAATTAAAGAAAAGGTTCGTTGCCCAGACTGTTCTGTATTTATAAAGCAGAAGGTTTTTGTTGTTGCCGGAGTCTTTGCCAGGCTGATTAAGTTCCCAGGGCCTTATGTTTGACACCCCTAGTCTATAATATAAAATGGTCAGCTGTGACATGCCAATTTCTGAGTGTCTAACTAAGCCAAATGATTTGCATGGTTGTCAAGAGTCAAGAGTGCATATATATATATATAGCAAGTGAATATGGCTTAACCCTTTAAAGCCTCAACTGTGAATTAATTGTCATAAAATTCTTTTTTTGGGGGAAGTGATTATTAAACTTTCTGACAAATTTAAAAAATTATCCATTTCTATATATATGTTTTAATTTGTGTCATATTTGCTACATCCAGCATTTTTTTTTTGCAGTTTAGCACTTGAAAACATATTATAGAGTTGTAGGTTTTTTTGGTAGAGAAAAGAACAAAAACACACACCAATGATGTAGAAGTCTTAACAACTCATAAAGACTCTGTGTATCAAATATGATACACTATGCATTAAGGACCTGTGTGTCTGAAAGTGTAACATATTGTTAAATCAAATTGGAGACTTCTTGACTTGTTTAATTTAAGGAGAATTATCCTCAACCCTGGTTCACATGAGAACATCATCCTGTCCTTCACAGGGAGAGTAGACTATAGAGATGGGCGTACCGTACATCTTGCCCTCATCTGAGAGGATGATCTTCCTACGACCACAGGGTGGGTAGATGGCCAGGGCTTCCTGGAAGCTCTGCTCGATGTCAGGGCTCCACACACCCTCGGCATCATTCTCTAGGGGTTTGTCGAGTCCGTCCCCCAGCTCCTCACTCCCACCCCTGGGGGAGGGAGCTGGCACCCACTCTGCAGACGTGGTGGGATGACAGAGAGAGGACCACAGAGCGAGTGGTAGAGGGTCTGAGCTTTGTGGTAGATGGACGTGGAAGGAGATCGAGGTGTCCGCAGGGAGCAAATCTGTCTGTATGAACTGCACAGGTGTGATGGTGATGCTGCGTCTGGATGTGGCAGGACAGAAAAGAAAGGCAGAAGAGGAAAAAATTGAAGTGGTGCTCTGTCAGTTTACACAAAATGTTTTAATGATTTTACATTATTTCCAAAATAGTGTGTAGATAACAATAGTGTTTTTTGTTATCTAACAAGGACAACCACTTATATGTATGCTTTTAAACGTTTGATATCATTTGTGCTGTTACTAAAACAGCAACAATAGAACATTTCCTATGATAAGCATTTCACAAAACCAATGACTGTTATTAACTAAAATTTTATAATTTTATCATTTATTCAGCTTATTTGGTCAGCAGCTACAACAGTTACCACACACAGCCTGTAAAGACCATTATTCAAAATCTTAGTTCTTTCATTTAGAAGCAGGGGTTAAAATGGACTTCGGTGCGTTGGGGAACCTGAAGATCAGGTGTAGCAATGCAGAATTAACCAGAAAAGAGTCACATAATAATTTGTTTTGTGCATTCCAGTACAATGTTCTTTGTGTACAGAATGTGATCAGCTGATTTGTGTTGCTACTCCGACATCACTGCTCTTTGTGGATTTTGACAACTGATATAAGCAGATCTTAAGTGAGCTACATGGCAGATTTCGATCACCTAGACACTACAAAGTTAGTATAAAAGGTAGCCTGGACTAAAGTGCCTGGTAACCAGTGAATAACACAAAACTAGTAACAACTTATTTTTCATGACATTTCACAAAAACACAAAAACACAATATCCAATATCGGAATTAAAACTAATAAATCAGGACAATAAAATTGAAAGATTAGGAAAATATACTAGCTGAGCAGCTACACCTGTCCTTTCCTCTCCTTTTTTTTTTGGGGGGGGGGGGGGGGGGGGGGGGTCTCTCCCTGGGAGAAACTGTACATTTAGCTCACAGAAACATTTTGTGACAAATTTTTGGAGCTGTTTGAAAAGCTGCAGTTTGAAACTACATGGCACCTTTAAAAAACTTTTTTAATTGCAATTTAACATTTCTATTCTGTTTCTGCTCGCTTTTTTTCAGTAGCTAACTTATGCTTAAGTACTAAATGTTGATTTACAACAGCATCATCAACAGATCACAGGGATGGAAAGCAAAAGGGATATGTTGAAGATGTAAGGGGCAGTGGGATGTTATTATTTTCTTAATACTGAGCAAATAGCTTCATGCCTTCATAATATCTTCAGAAAAGTGAATCATGTTGAGGAAATGTCACTGAGACCCAGTTCTTAGCTACACTATTAGCAACCTAGCTGCTACATTAGGGCCATTATTGGATCACATCAGCTCAACATCTGCTAACCCTCACTGGGGGAAAAAAAGATTAATAATAAGTTTAATGCCAACATGAAAACAAATAACGGAGGGCATGTGGTGTTGGAGGAGAGGAGGGGTGTGACAAATGAGAAGACACATTAAAGTTGCGTCACGTTGCAAGTTGCATCCTCAGACACACTTAGACCCACATGCCAAGTGGAATCACAGCAGGATATTAAAGCCATGGGGCTTTTTTAAGGATTGTCCATTTCTTCACCAGCGCTATAAGTGACTGTGTTATTACAATCCTCAGCTGAGGTCCTAATCAATGTGTTTATGCATTGTTTGGGGTGTAAGAGTGTTGTAACAACAAGATGAGTTATTAAAACGATTAACTTATGCATTCCTGTGACTGTTTGCGACAGGGGGGAAAAACAAACAAACTTCTAAACAGTGCTGAAATCCAGAGGGAAGGGTGACAGTGTAGGGATGTTTGAGTCGCAGTAGATTCACATCCTGTTTTCCCTACGCACCAATTTCTTTAGGATATGCACACAGCCCTTATGTATATTTGGGAGGGGAGAATGAGACAGTTGTCGGCTCCACCGCTTCCTCTTGACAAATGGAGAAGGAGGAGAAAAACGGGAGAACGGCCACAATAGTAGGACGCGGTGAAGAAAGAGCTCCGCACTCATGAGTCAATACAAACAGGGGTTTGTGTCACTGACTTTTTTCCTGCCGGTGCTCTCCATGGCCATTTAGGGCAGCAACGAGAAAAGCGGTGACCATTACGTCAGTTATAATGCCAAACCTGAACGTGTGTGGAGAGAGTACAAGGATCTCAAACGAAAAAGGCTGTGATTGGCAAGAGATCTGGGGAGTGAGTAAGACTCTCCAGCCATCCCCCACCCCCTGCTCTCCCCACCCCTGCACTTCCTCTGAGCGCCCCGATGTTCCACAAAGCTTCCTGCAAGGCGTCCGGCCAGTCAGCCATTCGGCCCCATCAAATTCTGTTTCTTACACACGCATGAACTTACATGTGTACAAACAACAACGGATATAGATTTTAAAAACAACTTGAACCCACACAAACTCCAACACATGAAAAGCAAAAAGTCAGAAAACACTAAAAGCAGTATGCCATATTTACTAAGGGAGCAGACTGTCCATACACAAACCTATGAGCAATTCTTCTCAGTGTTTAATTCTGACGTTTAAAATATAAAAAGGATTCAGGAAAACGGTTCTACTTAGGATTAGGGTTTGTGAAAGAAGCATTTGAAGCATCCATTGGATAAGGTTTCATGGTTTCATCTCTATAAACTGCGAGAATTCCCATTTTAAAGATTTAATCATTAATAAAATGCATAACGTACTCGCCGTGTGTCCAAGTGATGATTCATTTGTAAACAGGAGTCAAACCTTTGAACTCTGGATAACCCTCAAGGAAAAAAATCTGACCTGATCCTGCACTCAAAGTGTGACATTGTTCATAATCAACTAGTTAACAGATCTTCTCTTGTGACGCTGTGAAGGTCAAAGTGGCACTGCTTTTATAACGTATGCTTAAAAAATACTCGGCCTAGCCAAGCATCTGTGTGACATGTGCGGTGTAACGGAGTGGCGTTAGTTTATCCACAGATTTTAACAGACCTACAGTGGGGCAAAAAAGTATTTAGTCAGCCACCGATTGTGCAAGTTCCCCCACTTAAAATGATGACAGAGGTCAGTAATTTGCACCAGAGGTACACTTCAACTGTGAGAGACAGAATGTGAAAAAAAAATCCATGAATCCACATGGTAGGATTTGTAAAGAATTTATTCGTAAATTAGGGTGGAAAATAAGTATTTGGTCACCTCAAACATGGACAGTCTCTGGCTCTCACAGACCTGTAACGTCCTCTGTAAGAAGCTTTTCTGTCCCCCACTCGTTACCTGTATGAATGGCACCTGTTTGAACTCATCATCTGTATAAAAGACACCTGTCCACAGCCTCAAACAGTCAGACTTCAAACTCCGCCATGGCCAAGACCAAAGAGCTTTCGAAGGACACCAGGAAAAGTATTGTAGACCTGCACCAGACTGGGAAGAGTGAATCTACAATAGGCAAGCAGCTTGGTGTGAAAAAATCAACTGTGGGAGCAATCATCAGAAAATGGAAGACATACAAGACCACTGATAATCTCCCTCGATCTGGGGCTCCACGCAAGATCTCATCCCGTGGGGTCAAAATGATCATGAGAACGGTGAGCAAAGATCCCAGAACCACACGGGGGGACCTGGTGAATGACCTGCAGAGAGCTGGGACCAAAGTAACAAAGGTCACCATCAGTAACACACTACAACGGCAGGGAATCAAATCCCGCAGTGCCAGACGTGTTCCGCTGCTGAAGCCAGTGCATGTCCAGGCCCGTCTGAAGTTTGCCAGAGAGCACATGGATGATACAGCAGAGGATTGGGAGAATGTCATGTGGTCAGATGAAACCAAAGTAGAACTTTTTGGTATAAACTCAACTCGTCGTGTTTGGAGGAAGAAGAATACTGAGTTGCATCCCAAGAACACCATACCTACTGTGAAGCATGGGGGTGGAAACATCATGCTATGGGGCTGTTTTTCTGCCAAGGGGACAGGACGACTGATCCGTGTTAAGGACAGAATGAATGGGGCCATGTATCGTGAGATTTTGAGCCAAAACCTCCTTCCATCAGTGAGAACTTTGAAGATGAAACGAGGCTGGGTCTTCCAACATGACAATGATCCAAAACACACCGCCCGGGCAACAAAGGAGTGGCTCCGTAAGAAGCATTTGAAAGTCCTGGAGTGGCCTAGCCAGTCTCCAGACCTCAACCCCATAGAAAATCTGTGGCGGGAGTTGAAAGTCCGTGTTGCTCGGCGACAGCCCCAAAACATCACTGCTCTCGAGAAGATCTGCATGGAGGAATGGGCCAAAATACCAGCTACTGTGTGTGCAAACCTGGTAAAGACCTATAGTAAACGTTTGAGCTCTGTTATTGCCAACAAAGGTTATGTTACAAAGTATTGAGTTGTATTTTTGTTATTGACCAAATACTTATTTTCCACCCTGATTTACGAATAAATTCTTTACAAATCCTACCATGTGGATTCATGGATTTTTTTTTCCACATTCTGTCTCTCACAGTTGAAGTGTACCTCTGGTGCAAATTACTGACCTCTGTCATCATTTTAGGTGGGGGAACTTGCACAATCGGTGGCTGACTAAATACTTTTTTGCCCCACTGTATTGCCATTAAGAAGAAAACTAGGAAACCAAGTCACATAACATGGCTCGCTTAAACGATCCCTCCAGCCTTATCCAACCTAAGTTTTCTGAATTAAATCCCTCACATAACTCAAACTAGTTAAAAAGCTTATGTAAGACGTAATCTCGATCACAAGCTCACCAGCTAGTCAAGAGCTAATGGATTGCGATAAAACTAAACTTTCTGAAACTGACAGATATAATCCCAGTGTGACATTTCTATTGTTTATGGACGTGATTTTAAACTAAACACAACTCCAGTTCAGGGTCACTGCATGTCAAAGTGAGAACTGTGGGGGCCATAAACCATTAGTGTGGAGCTCTGTGCCTCTCTCGAAGCGTCCAGGAGGTTAATTAACCTAAGCCATGCCTTAAAACAGCCCTCTCCCCTCCCTCACGCCTCCAGACCAGCCCCAGCGTGGCCCCTCTACACTGGATCTGCTCAACAGGATAATCCCCCAGCTGGTGCTGTGGTCAAGGGGCCACGTAACCCCTTGGCTGCCCCGACTCCTTTACACAACTGTACACACTGACCAACTAAGCAAACCCGGTCATGGTTAAAACTTGTGAGACAGAGGGGAAAAAAAAAAAAACACACTTGGGACACACAAAAACACAAATATGCCCACACATACACAAGTTAAAACGCTAACAAAGACTTTATCAGAGCAGGGTCGTATGCAAGGCTGAGGCACACATACAGAGAAACAATGAAACCTTCCCTCTGACACACACACTGACACATATTGTAAAACATGAGCAACAAGCAGCTGCAGGTAGTTGAGCCTCAGGTTGTTCTGGACCAGAGCCAGCCAGGTGGGCAAGCAGGGCAGCTTTTTATAAACAACGTCAATCAGCTGTGCAGTTCAACACCAACAACACTAGTTATTGGAAACACTGTACTGACAGACACTCACTGGCCTGCACCAGTTACCAGTCACTTTGTGGAGCATTGGACTGCCATTACCTCATAAGACTTTGTTGTTACACTTTCTCTTACCGTACACTACTAAATCTCCATTTGCACTATTTGCCTATTTGCACTACTCTGCCTGGTTTACACTCAATGTCACTTACCCATTATATTGTATATTATATAGCTTTCTTGTTATATGTAAAATTGTATTTATTTAAATTTTTACTTTTTAATTATTTTACTTGCATTTTTTAATCACTTTTATATTTAAATATATTTAAATGTTCATTTGCTATTTATCTAGGGATTGAAGAGTAACGCAATTTCTATTCTCCGTATGTCCTGTACATGTGGAAGAATCGACAAATAAAGCTGACTTTGACTTTGACTTTGACTTTGCTAATGACTTTGGTAATGTCCTGATTATTTTAATTGCACCCCGAGCTTCATCTTAGTGGTTTTAGCGTAAAACCTCATGTTCTTCAGAAGGAAACAATTTTCACCTATTAGCAGTGTTACTGTGAGCATGAGGCCACACAGGGACACAGAGACTGAGACAGATACTGTGTAGATATCCAGAAGTCACAGTACTTGCTACACTCACAGAGTGTGTCTGTGTGCGAGTGTGTGCGTTGTGCTGAAGTGGTCACAATCTCCACTAATCGGGCCGGGAATGTAAAGACAGGCAGAAAACATTCTGGCAAAAAGGCAGTAGTATGGGATCAGGCTACGTGATAGAAATAAAGTGGCAGTGAGAGCCTCTGGCTGCAAACAGGTTTGTTTTGTTAGGTTTTTGCTGAGAGCACGTGTTCTCTGGCACCGAGTCCCACTGGGCTGCCCCAGCGGGAGTCTCCGAGCTCCACACACTAAACAAACACAGTGGCTTTTGCATATTTTGCATATTAGACATAAAAGGACGACTTTGATACGGCAATGTCAACCCCTCACAGTATATTTACACATCACAAGCAGCAGCCAAAGGTTGTTTTCACAATCATCCTGTCGATATATTGATCAGTTGACTGATTAGCACTTAAAGTGCAAATGATCATCTGACAGCTCTGCCTGGTTGCACAGTCCACAACCCCTCTATGATCATTTGGTCTCACCGCTTGCAGCCAGATGTAGCGTTCACCTGCAGCAGGCTGCTCTAAATTCCCAGCATCAATCAAGAGTCTTATAGACTTGTGGCGACAGGAAGCTGTGCAAATAAAATCAGTCATGGTGGGTTTAAACTAAGTAAAACAGGGGGCTCCAAATGCTGGGCTGATAAGCAGGTAATGACAACAAACTATTAACACTAATAACATGCGGTATGTTAAGCTGCCAAAAGTTAGTGGAGTGGTTGTTCTCAACAGTCCAAAGTGTAAATGCTTCCGTAACTGCTTGAACATGATGAGGGCTGGTAAAGACTTTTGCTTCTTTTGTTAATTTGCTATTATAATACAGAATCCCACAGTTAAGACTTAACTTCTGCCCTTTCTACATGCCAGTGGGAAAAAGAGCTGAGGTCTTTCATATGAATCCCAGATAATCCAAATGTAAAGATTTATCAGACTGTCTGGAATCAATAGACAACACAGACACACACTGCACAGTGCTACGGGTGCTCAGCAGCGTTAGCAGAAAAGGAGGGGAGGGCTGTGCAAAAAGTCTTTGTTCTACAAGGCTCATATCTGAGGCATTATTCGTTTTTCTCGTGCAAGCGGAGGAGGAATGATCGCTATGTGGGATGAGTACAGGAAAAAAAAAAAAAGAAACTCCTCCACTGTGGAGAGGACCTGTCTCAGGGCAGCTATGCACACACAAACACACAATGATTCCCAAACAAGGATGAAAGCGCACATATTTCTCTTCTTGATCACACACCTTTTTTAACCTCCCCTCTCGTTCCACTCATTCACCCACACAAACACACAAACACATCCACCTCTAGGCCCAGCCACATCCACCCACACGCACACAAATGCTACTCCAGTGTGAACAAAGCAACCTTAGAGTTCAGATTACATTATAATTCATGTGTCTGGGACAAGAGTGAACCCAAAGCCTTGAAAACAGAAAGGCCAACTCCTCTAGCTGCCAGACTCTTCAGAGGAGGCTCTGGCAGGTGTGATTTTTACCCTTCCATCACAGTCACTCCTGCTCCTTCACACCTGTTGCTCCTCTGAAAAATATACTCACTCAGCTGACCTACAAACACCATAACACACACACACACGATCCACACTCTGAACTGTACATGTATTAAAATATATTGAACAATGAAAAGTCTATAATACACTCATAAGGTTGAAATCTGAGTATTTTTATTGTTTTAAAGATCCGGTGTGTAGGATTTTGGTGGATATGCAGGAGGAAAGGAATAAAGTATCTATAAGCATGCTTTGCTTTGTGTATTAATACCTGAAAATAGGAACTGCTTTGGTTCTATTAGTTCTGTTCTCCTTTGCGAAGTAGTGAGTGAATGGACCGCGCTTTTCTACTCAAAACTTTTACTACAAACCTCATTCACTCAATGACACACACATTCATGCATTTTTCTAACTCTGTATATTTTTATATATTTTATTTATTGTTTACTCTATTTAATTTGTAAAATATGTGTACACACACACACGTAGAAAAATATTTAGTATACACATCCAGAAATGCATATATTATTATATATTGTACATATATTTATTAGTTTCAGATGTAGCCATTCTTGTATTTTGCTTGTTTACATTATTGTATTTTGCACAACTCTGTTGCTTGTGAAGCTCGCACACAAGAATTTCACTCACATGTGCTGTACCAATGTACCTGCACATGTGATGTGACAATAAAAGTGATTTGATTTGATTCTATAACTGCTTTGTGTAACACTCATACACACTGATGATGGATTCATCAGGGGCAACTCAGGGTTCAGTATCCTGCCCAAGGATACTTCGACATGCACTTCAGAGTAGCCAGGGAATCGATCCATGGTAGATACCACAATGTTTCTACAGTAGCCCAGAACAGACAAACTAATCAACAAGTCTTGATAGGACCTTTTCTTGTGTTTAGCAGCCTGACCTAAGGGACATGACAGGTATTCATCTGGATGAGCCAAAATGGACACAGCAGTAAAGCTAAAATCAGAAATTGAGACAAAAATAATAATGTGAAATACTTTTTTTCTTTTCGCTTTGAAGCAAAGCTGCTTAAATGCAATTGTCCCAGCCACTGTACACACTGTACACACACACACACTTAACTGAAAACATCAATAAAGCTTTGCAAACTAGTTTTTTGTTTTTTTTTTAAAGATCGTTTTCACAGCTCACCTATTAATAGAGACTTATACACTATAAAATTGCTTTGTGTAGATTTTCTTTTCTTGTATTTCATTTCTAGCAGTTCCACAGATTCCCATGTCACTGTGGGTATTACAAAAAGAAACATGATCCAGAATCTATAATCCAGCATAAGCATGAAGGCCTCCTATCCAAACCACATTTACATCTTGTGTTGACTGATACACCGCTGCTGATGCGTTACAGTGTAATGAGAATTTAGACAATATAGTGCGTTGATGAGTGCAGACAGTTGCTTTCTAACTCTAAGAGGTTTACCACACTACATGCTGTTATTGTGATTCACATCGCACCAATTTGTCATAATCTGCAAAACTTTGAGCTGCCAAATCAAATACACGCATAAAGTAGAACTGCATAACTATTTTAAACTTCATTACTACCACCACTAAAAGCTGAGGAGTATGTGTGCATTGACGCAGTGTACAGCAACTAATTACACTGTATTTTTGGATTTTGCTTAAGTGCAAATACGCAGGGCTTCTTCTCTGCTTGTTTATTTCCATTTATTTTTATTTTTTCAGGTACAGCTTCTTTGAAAATAAAGAGTATGAGAACAAGTCTTGTAATGATTTACACAACTGTTAAAAGCTGAACTCAACTCCTCTTCAGTGTGCAACACTATGATGAGTACATTACGCCTTAAAGCATGACTACAACTATTAAGTGGATATACACTAAAAAGCAAATGACAGCTCCATCTTACCTCTTACATATGTCCTAAAAAGTAAAAAAAAACAAACAAAAAAAACAACAACCCCATATCTCTAATGAATGATATCAAGTCATTTTAGCCAAAAAGAACATTAAAATGTATTTTTTAAAAGAGATCTGGCCAAGACGAAGGCAGAGACTGCAAAAAATACAACATCACAGTTCTGTGGGACATTTAAACAACCAAAAAAGACAATAAAGCACAATCATAAAGATACCAACGAGACATGTCATTTCTTTATCCTGACTACATTCAAGTTACCAGTATAAGCAATTTGGTAGATATTTACACACAAACATCGGAAATGACTTTTGACAGTTGATCACTTTTTTTTGCACAACACCAGTATTCAAAATAAATAAATAAAATAAAATAAAGTATTGGCAGTAATTAAACTGCTGTAAATGGCTTGTCGACCTGTAAGGTATCAAAGCAGATCCCTCGTGAATGATATCAAGTCATCTAAGAACCCTTCTGTCCACAAGGTAGAAGCTACAATCATTGTTTGTTCAAGTGATTTTTATACATCCTTTAAATAGTCTGAGATTTCAAAACTCTTTTTCGAGACAGACCTGGTCAAGAGAGCAGCAGAAACGGCAACAAATATAACATAACAGATATTTTAAATGGCCAAAAAACTGCTTTGATTATAATCTAGAGCGCAGGGTAAATGCATACATGCAAAACACGTCATGTCTTTAATTCCGCTGACTGTAGCCTATTTGCCGAACTAAACAAATATATTAGACATTTAAAAAAATTAAATAAAAAAAAAAAACATCGGGAGTACCACAGTTCATGACATAATAAATTATAGTTTAAAAAGACACGAAGCAATTTTTTTTTATTTTGCTAGTACGATTCTACTTGAAGTTCTACCTCATCGTCCCACTGATGACATCATTTATCCCAGCTTTTAATCACACTTAAATACAATTCAATCAATAGCAGACTGAGAAGGCACTACCCTGTCAAAACACTTACACACTACTCACACTTGTTGAGAAGAAAAGAAGGGGAGTGGTGGAGGGCAGAAAACTTAATTAATCCTGCGGGTTAATAAATACACAGTTTGAATGATCCCGGAGTAAAACTTTACCCAGACGGGCGCTAATGTTTGACCGCACAGCCCTGACGTTATTCCCTCACACTAAAAAAAAAAGAAAGAGAGAGAGAAGGAGAAAGGTTCCGGCTAAAGCACAGGGAGTCAGAGCTCACTTACTCCACCGCTGGAATTAAAAGAAGGGGGGGAAATGCAGGAATTCCAGCGAAGAAATGCGAGTAATTTATGGAATGTTGTCTCCGACAGCGAGTGTGAGCTGTTTCAGAGAGAAGGCGCTCAAACAACTGACTTCACATCCACATTGTTCAACAAACTGAAAGTTTCACTCCGACAGACCCCGCAACTGAAACCTGAACAGCGCTCAACACTCAGAAAACTGTGAAACATTTGCACCGGCTTACCTGGTCAAACTCCTGTTAGCAGTCCGGCAGGCAGGCAGGCGGGCAGGTAGAGTAGTATTTTATTTTATTATTATGATTTTTTTTAAAATAAAATAAGGAGTCCGTAGGGGGTTTTCTTCTTATTTTTTTTCCCTCTTTGTTTGTTTTCTGCTGCCTCGTCTCCTTCCTGAAGCCGCTTGTTTGAAGCGAGAGGAGGGCAGGAATTTCAGGAATTAGCCGTGGTATGACATGAAGCCTGGAAAAAGCCAGAGAAAAAGACCCAGGGAGGGAAGGAGGAGGGGGGAGACAGAGGAGGGGAGGGCGCGAGGAGGTCTGACCGGCCAACACGTAATGACGAAAAGGGGGAGAGGAAGAGGAGGGCTCAGAAAGGAGAGGAAAGGGTGGAAGAGCATGGCATTAAGAAGAATAATTTAAAAAGAACTAAAACAGAAAGGATACACAATATTATAGCACTCAACTTCTTCATGAACACTGACAATGGGTGTACAAACACACCATTTATAGGACAAGCGTGTTACACTGGATTCCCACTGTAACTGAAATCACTGGTTTAATCCTTCAAATTTTATTAAGCTTTATATCAGGTACAATGAACGACCGTTGCCACAAATGTAATATTTCAGATCCATACTATAGGGGCTCAACAGTTTTTTGCCTGCTATAAAGAATCACTATTGCACTTTGACTTGTTGAATAATAAGTGCATATACTTTATCCACCGTATTTCTATCACTTGTGATACACCTGAACAGATAAAGCTACCTTAAGCGCTGCTATTAAATTTATACTCTCCAGGCCTTATGCCTTATTATACTAAAGAAACAATATTAAATATGTCTTTAAAAATAAATTGCCCATATTAATGTCTATCCAAGATGGCTATCTTTTTTTCAAAAGTTTTTTTCCCCCCATATAACTTGTAACCTTTTGCTTTTCAGCTCTAGTTTGCTTATTATGTCACATGATCAGACCAAAAGGCGATAATATTGTTAGACTCGGGTATATTGTGCAAGTCATTTAAGGCCTGGAGGCATAATTGTCTGAGATGTAATTCTGAACTTTGGACTCTTCCAAGGCTACATATGCGGAATAACGTGAACTGGGTAACAGAGCCCCCTGCTGGACATTCTGGGTGGTGCGTGTGTTCGTTCAGTGGAAAGCCATCACAGTTCTCTCTAAAGGTTGTAACCTGGGGTTTATTCTAGCCGTACTGTTTTTAAGACTCACAGTCATGTTCATTTGGACAAGCTGCACTTGGTAATATAGGAAGAGTTCATTCTTGGTGATGTCCTGGTTATGTATAAGTACACAGAAAGCAGAGGCAATGTCAAATTAGGCGCAATGTAATTTTTGTTTCAAAGATTAACAACAACAATAAAAAAAAATGTGTGTGATGTTGGTGATAAAAGCCATATGATGCTGTCCTTTCAGTATTTTGAGCTTCTATTTTAAATTGTCCACAGCTCTGCTTCAGCACCACAGATCAGTGACGGCTCTAGATAACATTTTGGGTCACCCGAAAGAACCACACAGCTGTACAGTTTATGTCATGCTGTAATAGAGCAGCCAAATAGAGTGACACCAAAGAAGCATTTTTCCTCAAATAAAAAACTTTTCACCCCTCAGCTGTAAAAGGCTGTTGGTGGGTGGGTGACATGGACACCCAAGTTTGCAAATAGGTTAACTGTCATGGTCCCTGTGCCTGCCCAGCCGGCCTCACAAGGCTACACTTGTGTTTTTGCTTTTTCTCTCTCTCCCCTACCTCTCTGCCTGGGCGGAGCTCACAGCTGGCTCCCACCCTTGGCTCACACAGCTGTTGGCGATCAGCTGATGGCGATCAGCTGATTACCGATCTACTATTTGAGGCTGGGTCACAGATCCTCTCATCGCTGGATGATTGAGCTACTGACGTTAGTCTTTCTTTTGGTCTTATACCTTTACGCCCTACCTTCGTGATTTGTGAGTGATTTCTCCCTTCCCTATTCCAGTTTATCTTCACGGACCTGTGACCTCCCCGCGGTACGGACGTGTGTGAGTCGGATGTAAGGACGTGAGCGAGCGTGAGAGAGAGAGAGAGAGAGCCTTCCCCTAATCCCCTGGAATCCTGGACTTTCCCCCGTCACTGTATCTAGTATTGCACTGGTGTGTAAATAAATCGTGTTCTGATACGTCAACCTGCTCTGCGCTTGAGTCCCTGCTTTCAGTTTGTGACATTAACTTGAGAATGGAGCGACGTAGGAGCTCTAAATCGATACTGTAGGTGTATCTACTAAAAATCTTGAATCTCAGTGACATCAAGGTCAAGGTGAAAGGTCGTTTTCTGAAAATCTTGTGAATACAATAACTTCAAAACAAGGTTACATAGGATTTTGAAACTTTTTTTTTTAAATTCCCCTTTCGCCCCTGTGGGCAGTCAATCCTTCAAGCTTGGGTCCTCTAATAGAGGCCTGGGAGCTTGAGGGTCCTGCACTGTATCTTAGCTGTTCCAAGGACTGTGCTCTTTTGGACAGAGATCTCGGATTTGTTTCTGAGATCTGCTGGAGCCACTCGCCTAGCTTGGGAGTGACTGCACCGAATGCTCCGATTACCACTGGGACTACTGTTACCTTCACACTCCACATCTTCTCGAGCTCTTCTCTGACCCTTGGTACTTCTCCAGCTTCTCATGTTCCTTCTTTCAGATGTTGCTGTCATTTCGTATTGCTATGTCTATTACTACAGCCGTCTTCCTCTGCTTGTCTACCACTACTATCTCCAGTTGGTTGGCCATCACCATTTTGTTTGTCTGTATCTGGAAGTCCCACAGGATCTTAACTCGGTCATTCTTGACCACCCTAGGGGGCATCTTACATTTTGACCTAGGGACTTCCAGGCCATAGATGGCAAAGATGTTTCTGTATACACATGCCGGCCACTTGGTTATGGCGTTCCATGTATGCCCTGCCTGCTAGCATCTTGCACCCTGCTGTTATGTGCTGGATTGTCTGAGGGGCATCTTTACACAGCCTACACCTGGGGTCTTGCCTGGTGTGATAGACCCCAGCCTCTATGGATCTTGTGCTCAGAGCTTGTTCCTGTTCTGCCACGATTAGTGCCTCCGTGCTGTCTTTCAGTACAGTCCTGGTGGTGTGGATCAGTGACTCTGTGTCTCATTCACTTTTGGTATACAGCTTGATGTCATCCATGTAGAGGAGGTGGCTGATGATTGCTCCATTCCGTAGTCGGTATCCGTAGCCAGTCCTGTCAATGATCTCACTGAGGAGGTTCAGGACTGTGCAGAACAGCAGTGGGGACAGCGCATCCCTTTGGTAGATCCGGTACTTGATGATGACTTGTGCTATGGGCTTGAAGTTGGCCTCTAGTGTTGTATACCACATCCCCATTGAGTTCCTGAGAACTCAATGGGCTTCTTGAGAAAGCTCTTAGGGTCCTGTTGATCTTGTATAGGCATTCCAGGTGTAGGGCATCGAGTCATAGGCCTTGTTGTAATCAATCCAGGCAGTGCACAGCTTGGTCAGCCTAGTCTTGCTGTCTCAGCTGACTGCTTGGTCTACCAGTAGCTAGTGTTTTGCACCTCTGGTATTCTTGCCAATTCCTTTCTGGGCCCCTCTCATGTATTGTGCCCCATTCACCGCTATGATGCCTGACAGGAGCTTGTGGCACTTGGGCAAGTTATTGGCCGGTGTTTGGATGGGACTGGTCCCTTCTGGGGGTCCATGGGGATCAGGACTGTCCGGCCTTTGGTTAGCCATTCTGGGTGTCTCTCATCGACTAGCAGCTGGTTCTTTGGTACTGGAGTGCTGACTCCTGGAGTGCAGTCAGCTTCTTCAGCCAGTAGGCGTGAACCATGTGGGGGCCTGATGCTGTCCAACACTTCATACTGGACATCCTTTCTTGGATATATTTCTATATATATATGTGTATACATATATATGTATATGTATATAGATAGATAGATAGATAGATAGATATACATATATGAGAAAGTGAGAGAGAGAGATAAACAGATCTTCATATTGATCTCCATATTGTCAGTTTTATAGCCTCTATGTTTAACTTTTAAAAACCGCATAGATCTAGAAGACTGGCTAAGTTTCTTGCTCATGCATTGGCTCCTGCCAAATTCTTAGACAGCATCCCGTGTGTATATATAAGTTTCTATAATGTAAAGAAAAGTCTGAATCTGAAACCTCTTAGAAATTACACTGGTTTGTTGGCTAGTCAGTGGAGACTAAAACCACTTCATAACTTTATGTCTTCAAAAAAGTGATAATATAAGCAGAAAATTATGGATTAATTGAGTAAAGCTGCCAAAACACAGAAATGGGATTTGAAGAACAGGAGTCGTTTGTCTAAATCAAATCACTTTATTTATGAAGTTTCATTGTATGTTCGATCATATTAAGGCAACCTTAGTTGTTTTTGTGAAACATACTGATACTAATTGGCTTAAGACAAACACAATTCATCAGCTGAAGCCCACATCCTTTACTGACAGGCATATTCACATTGATTTCCTTTGGATCAGTACGTGTTTATCGGTACAATAGCGTCCATCAACAGTACATTTAATTAAAACAGTGGCACGTATACCCAACAATCCAAAGTGGTCTACAAACAGTCTAGACTCTGTTAAATAAAGTGTATTAGAAACTACAGGAGATTCCTTTGGACTCATTTAAAAGAAATTAAAACAAGAGATTAAGTTGGTCTAAAAAAACAAAACAAAAAAGCAATATAAATTAACTTAACAGCCTCCTGTTGACAAAGAAGTTGTACTATTGCATTTATAGAACTTCCTATAGAAAATACATGGAATGTATAGGACAATATTGTACAAAACTGGATCTTAAGGGACACTCCTCCTTACAGGTTTACAGTTGAAGTTAGTGATGAGAACACTGTTCCTAAGACATTTACACTGTGTTATACTGTAATACACTGTAGGAGATTAGTGTAATCTGTAAAACATTTAGACTGTAAGACCAGACACTGTTGCTTTATCGTGTTTGTGGGGAGTTTTGGAGCACGCTAAGTAAACCCCATCCAACACTGACAGAATCATCGGCGATGAAGCTGAGAGCTAAACCAGCTCTTCATGCTAAGCACTACATATGAGTCCAGTTCCATTCAGGGGCCTTCATTTGTTGTAACCCAAAGACACATCTCCATCTGTGCATGCTCTGTATCCAGGGACTGCACCTCCTTTTAGTTCTGCTTTCAGCAATGACTCCGAGTCTCATTTCTTGGAAAGGAATTTCATCTTGTTTCCTGGAAAAAGCAACATATCTGCATGAAGACACATTTGAGACAAAGAGCATGTTTCCATAAAGAAAAACTGGAGGATTTTACAGATGATGAATTGATCAGCTGATAAGCTGACTGCCTGAGGCTGTGCAGAGACTCTCACCTAGGCCCTTCAGGAACTTGTTGACCCCTCTTTGCTCACTCCCAGGCAGCGAGTCCAAATATTCTTGTGCTCTCACCTCAAAGAGACCTGGAGGGGGAAAAAAGAACTCGTTAAATGTGCTGTGGTATACAAAATGTAACTACAAGTTCACACTGAAGTCAGAGCAAAGTCCGAATCATCGGTGCACTGAAATGTTTCTGATCATTTTCTTAATTTTTTGGCCAAAAAAAGCATAATATCACATCGCATAATATCATTGCTCAAAAAAGCAACACTTTAGATCTCAATAAAAAAAACAAACTGCTGGATAATGGATGGTACTCAGCAGTATGTATGGCACACATGTGCTTGTATTCATGCCTGACAATGTTAGGGCATGCTCCTAATCAGATGACAAATGGTGTCCTGGGGGGTTGCCTCCCAGATATGGACTGGGAGATCACTTTTGTACAGTCTGCAGTGCAACCTGGTGGTGTTCTTTTGGACTTAGGTCAGGCGAGCGTCAGTCAATGGTATCAATTCCTTCATCCTCCAAGAACTAACCACATACTCTTGTCACATGAGGCTGGGCATTGTCCAGGGCCGGCGTAGAGACTGACAATACGTCCAAGGATTTTATCCTGATACTGTCACGACCTGCAGGATCGGCAAGGCGCTGATCAGCATCTCTTCACTCCTAGCCCCCCTTCTCTTCTCTTTTTCCTCTCTCTCTCCCTCTCCCCTGTTTTGCCGGGGCGGAACTCATGGCGGGTTCACGCCCTCGGTCCACGCCTTCCCGGATCGTGCACACCTGGGCCTCATCAGACCAGCTGGTATATTAGAAGGAGGAGATCAGCTGTTCAACGCTGGATTGTTGTGAAGGCTCTTGTCAGTACACACCTAGCTCAAGTTTGCCGTGCCTCTGTCTCAGAGACTTAACGTGTTCCTTTGTTCCTAGATTCCCCGGACCTGTCCCCGTGTTTCCCCGTGTGGAGTGTGGAAGGAGTGACAGGTCGCTAGCGGAGTGGCAGTGCTCATCCTGTTCCTACTTGCACAAAGGAGCAGATACACTTTAACAGTGTTAAAGAGCATTAACATTGCTTATAGCTTATTACCTCTGAGGCCTTGCCTGCGCAGATCTCTCTCCTGGATGAAGCCGGTGAACATCTGAGTCTCCATGAACACCTCCAGAAACCTTCTCAAACTCTTGGAAGTGACTGCTTTGCGAAAGGCCTCACGCTGAAAGGATGAGGAAGAAGTGGGGCTGGGCAAGGTGGTGGAGGAGACAGACTCCTCCTCCCTCTCTGTTCCACCCATGAAGAGGGAGTAGTGGCCCACCATCTCCACGAAGAAACGAACAAAAGCCTCCGACACCACTGTGCTCAGCGAGCTAGAGTCTGGCAGAGAAAACCATCGGAGAAGAGGGGTAAAAATTAGCCACCCCCAAAAGCAATTACAACAAAAAACTGCTACACATCAGAAGACATACAAGGTTGTTTCACACAGACTACTTCAAAGTATTGACACTGATCTAGATCTTGATCTAGTTTGGGAAACAGACTTTGGTTAGACTGAATGTTCCAGCAGTGTTGGAGTGAACTCTGTTGGAAAGGTTTGGCGACCACAAAGAACATGAGATTTATGCAGAGTTACACCACATTTATGGTTTTGTATTTTTAACCACAACATTTCTACTTTGAATTTCGTCATACTTCAAGGACCCTTTAATGCTAAAGGTGAATTATTAAGGAGGAAAAACTTGAATACTGGAATGAAGCTGTCCAGTCATATTAAAAATTTAGGGAAAATGATGAAAATCTCTGGGAATGTTCTCTTGGAAAATTTCTTCGGTGTACCACAAAACTATGATCAAGTTGCAGAATGATAAGTTGTAGGTGTTTCGTACATACCTATATATTTCACTGGAAAACAGCTGGCAATGAACATTAGAGCTGTGGTACATAATATTCATTACATGAAACCCAGGAAGATATGACTGGTAACGAAAACACTTCAAAGCTTTTTAAACCAGAGATTTGTGCAGACTAATATCACTAAAAAGAAGGCTGTGGCAATTAATGTAAAAAAGAAAGTTTCCACAGGACTTAGGTGCACCCTTACTGCTTTCATAAGAATTAAGATGTTAAGTAGTAGCCAGGAGTTACTAATCAAATGCACTCTTGTGAGCACCTCTATAAAAGCACAAGTTTTGGCAAGAGTGGATACCCCAGCAAATTCACCTCAGACCATGTTGTTCTCAGAGAAGCTGCCAAAAGACTAAGAGCTACATCTCAGACTCTTCAGGCCTCATTTAGCATGTTGCATGTTAAAGTTCATGACAGTACAATTAGAAGATTGAACAAGTATGACTTGTTTGGAAGGGTTGCCAGAAGACAGTCTCTCCTCTCTAAAAGGAAAATGATGGCAAAGCTGCATCTGAACAACCCACAACACTCCTGGAACAATGTCTATTGGACAGACAAGAGCGTGTTTTCACCATGTTTGGTTATAACACACAGCACCATGTTTAATGAAAACCAAACACAGTATATCAAGACAAACACCTCATACCAACTGTCAAACATGGTGGTGGAAGTTATTTAGTATTGTAAAGTCAAATGCACAGCCAACGGTCTGACAACTAAAGCTTGGCAGAAACTGAGGCCAATAATCCCAAGCACAGCAGCAAATCTACAACAGGATGTCTGACACAGAAAAGAATTAAGATTTTGCAATGGTCCAGTCAAAGTCCAGACCTCAACCTGAGTGATGTGCAGTGGCGGGACCTAAGAGAGCTGTACATAAACCAATGCCCGCAAACCTCCATGAAATGAAGCAATACTGTAGAGGACAGTAGCCAAAATTCCTCCCCAAGAGACTGAAAGTCACACTAAAGATGCTTACTTCAAGTTATTGCTGGTAAAGGTGGTTCTGCTAGTCCTGTGAAAACTTTCTTGCTCATAGTACATTCTGTTTACACACCAAAAAACCAGAAAACCCACATTATATATGCAAGAAATAACAAGTATGACAAGTCACCATTGGGTAGATCTCCTTTCTCACAGGCCAGCTCCCTTCTCTTGTCCAGCACATGCTCCAGAGCTGCCTGCAGCTTATGTGGAAGAATAGAGTCCTCATCATCCAGCTATAGAAGAGGAAAGAAAACTAATTTAAACAAACTTAACACACAGCCCACTCCACAAAACATCTTTTACAGTCACAACAAGGAACTCTTGTGTGACTAGTGACATTTTTTACTGTGCTCTTTCTGTTTTAATCTCTTTTTTTTCCTTTTCTTTTTTTTTACCTGTCGAAGGAAGCGGCTGTTGCCGAGGTCAACCACCAGGACCTAACAAGAGGGAGAATGATGTTATTTCCTGAAGCTATTGTTCAGTATAGGAAGTGCCCAGAGTAAAGGGCATCACGGGCAATAAATTACAAAAAAAACGAAAGAAAAACCTTCTCTTACTTCTTCTATGGGCAGCTCTTTGAGTCGAGGTAGAGAACTGGAAAGGAGGCCAACTATAAAGGGAGTCGGAGTGCAGACTATATCCAACATGGACGGTGGGAGCACCGGGATGTATGTATGCTGCCAGGTGAAGGGATAGAGTAGAGCCACTACTGCATGACAACACTGAGACAACGTACTGTGGAAAGAGAAAGAAAGTGTGAAAAAATATTGTCATAATCTGGTAAACAGATGAATAAATCTTCCAATAAAACCAGAAAATGGGCAAGTGTTATCATTTGTCTTCTGTCTTACCTCCCTCCCTCCACCAACCACCTTACTTCCTATTAAAAGCGAGTTTTTCTGTCCCACTGTTGCCAACTGGTTACTCATAAGGGGTTGTCTGATTGTTTGGATTTTCTCTCTATTATCCTACGATTTATGTTATAGTATAAAGCGCCTTTAGGAGATTTTGTTTCTCAGGTCAACTTTAAACTTTAAACTAATTTAACATTAGTATCATTCACCATGTCGTATGTAATCCCAAATCCCTGTACTATTAGATAAAACACTTCTATATTTGAATATATACATAGAACCTGTAACTATTTTAATATGAAAGCACAATGTAGGCTATTCTTGTACTGAGATAACATTATTTTCATATCTAATCCCATTTAATATGTTGGGAATTCCCAGAAATCATAGCTAGTAAACATGGATAATGTCCAGACAGTGATAATAATAGCTTTTGCTCTTTGATTCACATGTTCTGGAGAAATGTTGGTTCATATATGATAATATATCCTTGACATTCACAACAAA
Organism: Mchenga conophoros; assembly: GCF_057382185.1. Classification (NCBI taxonomy): domain Eukaryota; kingdom Metazoa; phylum Chordata; class Actinopteri; order Cichliformes; family Cichlidae; genus Mchenga; species Mchenga conophoros. The sequence continues at coordinate 19,030,272 of NC_140532.1, read as the reverse complement.
AGGAAAACACAAAATCACAGTAAAAAAAAGTCTAAAATAGAAAGAAAATCCCTACCACAAGATGGCGCTATCCTCCTTCTAAAAAATAACTTCCCCTGCCAACCACTTATTAATGTGGAACATGTTGAGAAAAGTTCATTTATATGTTTCCCCATTCAAACCCGCTGTCACCCTAAAATGAGTGTTTTAATGGAGTGTGATGCAACACTTCCAAACTCTATACAGTGACAGCAGACACACTCACACACTGTTGGCTTAATCGCCACTGCATTTCCATCTGCTTGCAGTTAATTCATTATTTAAAAAAAAAACCCAAAAAAACAATTAACGAGGCCAAATTTCCACTTCACGGCAGAGAAAGTGCAACAGCTCTGGTAAAAATGCTTTTAATGTAAGCTGTTTGAATACTATGGAATACTGTCTGAACACCGTAGTTTGAATACTAAGGATAAGAAAACAAAAACACACAAAACAGTTCACTCTGAAGAGCTTCATCAAATAATTTTTATGCTTTATGTATTCATACAGCATGAACCTTTAGGGTGTTTAAATCAGATTAAGAGGGACTTCTGTAGACGCCACATGTGTATCACAGCAGTAAGAAAGCCCTTTGGGGGTGGGGTGGGGAGGGGGATGACAACTATTGTGACGTATGAAGTGAAAGGTTCGAAGGAACCATGTTTGTTTGTAGACGTCAAACTGCACACATGGTGTTAGCCCAGCAGCCATGCTTTAAAGCCTTACTCCTTCTTGTCTGGCATCTATGACAGTTTTCCAGGGAAAAACTGATTGTTCCCCAGGCGACTGTATAACACAACAGCATTCCTTCCTCTCACACTTTGGTCAGCGATCTTCTTTTCCCCAGACTGCCTGTCTACTTGAAATCTCTGTGTCATATCATTCAAACTCTCTGATCTTTTCAGCATCACAACCCTGTCTTGCATAGTCTTATCAGCAACGATTTATGAAGCAAACAAACTAAATAACACAGTGGCTGAACCCAGCAGCACGAGAGCCAACCTGAGTTTGTCAGCAGTGAAGATGACCCTGCGCTCCAGCAGCAGGGAGGCAAAAACTCTGAGGAGAAGACGCAGACTTAATGAAGAGAAGAGACATTCAAAGTCTACGTGTTCCAGGCGGGAATCTGACGGGCGGCACAGTTCTATCACCTGCAGTAAAGAAAGAGGCGTGTAAGGCACACAAAAAGAAGAAAGAAGACCCTTAGATACAAATTACAAAGCTACTAATGCGATTATTTCTATAGTTTTAAACAATGCTGATTTGGGTAATAGACTCCTTTGTAAAAATGTCTTTGTACCTCTGTCCCAGAGCCAGGTAGGAAGTTTTTGACGGTGATAGTTCTTCCTGGAGCAGGGAAGGGAGCCTCCATGATGCCTCTCATGAAAGGCTGCACCAGGGCAGGGGAGATCGCCCTCCTCTTTTCCACTTCATCCAGAATCTGTAAGAGACAGGAAAGGGAACACTTTGGTTTCAGCACCAGCAACCTGTAGTTATTGTGTTACAAAAAAATGACAAAACTCTATACAAATCTAATTTACCATTCAAATATTTGGGCCAAAATGTAGTTAAAAGATAAAATATAATAACATCTCCGTAATCAAACTTTACTCACCTCCCTGCTATTTATTCTTATAGAATTCTGGTTCTTACTTAATTAACATAATAATAATAATGTGCTGGATTTTGCTCCTGCTCTCTCCTCCTGTGGCTGTGCAAGTAGAAGGCCCTAGAATGCAACCATACTGCCAAATATAAACGACCATCTAACAGAAATTGCTGCAAATGAAAAAAAAATCTATCTTCTTGTCACTATAGTTCCAGACTCAAATCCCTAATTTTCTTTTAGGAAAGTGGATATTATTAGCCAAATGCATTTATTCTGACCATAATGCAGTATGAATATGGCGCCACATTAAAACACAACAAACAGCTAACACCCTGACTCAATCATGTGTACTCCTCTACTCTACAAACACACTCTACGCATCTGTGCTGAATTAAAGCGTGTGTAGCTGATTGACTACATGTTGAAGATATTTAGAAAACTCTTCCATGTATGTGTCCTTAGTAATCAAACTTTAGCTATAGCATATGTGCGCTGCAAAGCATTTACACAGGTCAACATGCAGATGAATCTAAGGCTCATTACAGGGGAGCTCTTCCACTGAAGCGACCACATCAGCTGCGTTGCACATGTGTCGCTTTACTGTAGCCATGGATACGAGCCCCTGTGGGAAAAGGGACTGGGGAAAGTGTGGGTGGAGTTCTTTGGGCACCGAGGGTGGTACTTTTTAATGGTGGTTTGTGTTAACACGTGCAGTTCAGAGCAGTGTAACTGAATGCAAGTCATGGCTCTGAGTATAGTTTGCACATTTGTGCCTGTGCTTAAGTCACCTTGGAGAAGAGGTCAAAGCATCCCAGGCGGCTGACGATACAGTAGACTTCAGGGAGCCTTCGGCCTTTGCCACTGGGCTGTGAACAGCCAGAAGGAAAGAGACAGACAGGTTCATAACACAAGACTGCTCAACCAACTACAACTAGAGGATTAGAGCAGTGAAGCAAACCAAAGCCTTTATTTGACAGAAACTTTACAGCTACATTCATGAAAAAAAAAACAAAAAAAGTCATCCATGTTGAAGAAATACGTTGGAATGAGAAAAAAACAGCAGAAGGCTTTAAACCAGTGGTTCTTAACCTGAGTTCGATCGAACCCTAGGGGTTCGGTGAGTCGGTCTCAGGGGTTCGGCAGAGCCTCAGCTGTGATATGCACGGCTCATTTTGTGCACCAGTAAAAAACATATGTATGTCTTGAATTTGAAAAAAATCCTATTTTATTTTTCACTAAAGAGGGGTTCAGTGAATGCGCATATGAAACTGGTGGGGTTCGGTACCTCCAACAAGGTTAAGAACCACTGCTTTAAACAGACTATAATGAGGGATTCGTTTTATTAAGCCTGAATTAGCAGAAACCTGCGACCGTAACAGGAAGCATTGTAAGAGCATACCAGTAAACGACGGCAATATCCAAAACGTCTGCTTCCATCTTCACCAGTCAGTACAAATGAGAAGGTCTCGCTGGGGATGTAAAAGGGAAAGATAATTCAAACAATCATATAAAAAAAACATCTTAAAACTGTTAAATCACAAAAAAACAAAAAACGCAGGGTCAGGTTTTTACCACCAAAACCTTACTTTGTACTTAACACAGAGAGCCCTCGGGACAGGGTCACTCTGGAAAACAATCGCACAACACTTCCTAACCTCTACCTGACAGGTAATCATTCACTGCTGTTAACCTTCATGACAGGGGAGAGTGTCAGCCAGTCCACTTTAATCATATGCTTGGTTGCCCTCACCCCTCAGACATCTGCCTCTGGATAATTATTAGCCATCGCCATCACACAATCATCACTTCTCAGAACAATGTGTACATTGACCGGAGGCATTGAGTAATGCAGCTTGTAGAGCAAACAAGGAGAGTAATTTCTGTAATAACAAGTTAGGTGCATGGTGTTAGAGCTACCATTTCTCCTGAAGGCACTAAAGATTTGCTAATTTCCAGTAATTTGTCAGTCATGACTGATTAGTCTTTGGGACTTTCAGCTTTCAACTTTTCAAGTGATAATCAGTGAGGAAAACAGCTGAGTGAGCTGTCACCACTCCAGAGGGAAATTCCCGTGTCCACGTTTGCTTTCACTTCACTTTGTGCTTGTGTGCCGTGGCAGCATTCAGATCCAAACTGACCTGGGAAAGTTGTCGACGGGTGCCCAGTCTTTGGCGTCTGGGAAACAAAACTGCGGGATGACCTTCAGCTGGTCCTCAGTCTCTCGCATGAACTTAAAGCTCCTTTCAAGCTGGATGAGAAAAACCCCCACATAAAATAAAGAGATTCCAAATAGAGGTCAAAGCATTTAAATTAAAGAAAGAAACAGCGACAGTTATTTGCACAGCAGACGTGTAATGACTGAATATATAAAGAGTCACAGTTAAACTACTTAGTGCATATTTTGGCCCCGCATGTCTGAGTTCAATCAGTCTTTGATTTTAACTTATTAAAATTTTCTTCAATCAAAACTAAAGCAGTATCACTGCTCAAATCGCCACACTGCTCATAAACTGGGGTGTACATGTTTCCTCATAAATAATGGTCAGGCAGACAGCAGACAATGTCGATTTTCAAAAAGTTTACATATAATATTCAGCTTCACTCGTTTTGCTCCAGTAACACTTCTGTTTTACCTTGAGAGGAAACTGCTGTGTGACTTCCGGCAGGTACGGAACTCCAGCTTTGGTCTTATGGAGCGCAACAACTATAAAATACTCAAAGAGTTTCCTCTCCTGCAGTTCCATCAAATCCCTCTCCAAGGTCCGGTACCGCCCCGTCTGCCTCAACATGGACTGGACCGACACAAGCCGCTGGCTATGAGCTGTGGAACACAGAAACACATTTCATCAACATGCATGTATGCGATCCACAGATATATACACAATGTGTGTGTGAGTTGCAGTGAACCCACAAATTACAGCCTGCATTTCCAGCTTTAGCTATATCACAGAACTGGAAGAAAACTACACAAGCTCACATCGTGCTTCTTTGTCATTTATATCATTAATATTAAAATGTCCTGCTGAATGAAAAACATTTACATTATAGATTGCACTATGTAGCACGTCTGTTTGGATTTTCACCTTTTAGTTTCTCCTCCGTGTCGCTTTCCGACTCGCTGTTCTCGTCTGTCACTGAAAACAAAAGAGAAGAAAAGAAAAGAGATTTATAGCACCAGTAAAGTCGGAAAAGGCCCCCAAAATATTAAATGACTTATGCAATACTTGTTTAAATAATGAGATAAAGGCAAGACTGCAAAGCACATGGAGTGGGTTGACTGCTGAGAGTATTAAAGGTAAACTATTAATAAACTACAACAAAGAAAAAAATGAAGAAATAAAATAATTTGTGCCAAAGGGTACATATTCTTAAAACAATGATCACAATCAAAATTAATATGAGAATTTTTTTTCCAGTTTGTCAAATTTTTTCTAGACCAAACAGTTATCATAATAGAAAACAGAAAGTTTTATAGCAGCACGTAATATTTGAATGTGGGCCCCACATGGGCTTTCTATTGCCAAGCACACTGTGGACTTAGTTGGTGTTATACTGTATTTAATGGCAACTGGGAACCCATGATTGTCTAAACATTGCCTTGCATGGTAAAGTCCTGTTTTTCTGTCTATGAGTTGCCTATTTTCTGTGTCTTTTGTTTTCATTGGACTACCAATCTAGTTTCCCTTATGAAGATTACTAAAAACTCCACAAGGTGCCAGACAATCACTGAATTAAGTAAAATTGAATTCATGTCTCTACTTGAGATGACAGACATATTGAAAAATGCAACCTCCTTCTTGAAAGCGCTGCAGTAGCGGACGCAATGTTTCGCAAGTTAAAGATGTCCGTGCAGTCAGTTTCAATTTTCTTTCACTAAATCAGAGATAGACAGTAGCCTGGTGTTCACTTGATGGCTCACCTCTCCCTGAGCTGGACTCAGCAGACTGAGACACCTTCTTCATGCGTTTCTTCCCTCTGCGCGCCTCGAAGATCCCATTGATCTTCACCACCATCTGGAGAAGTTGAGAACAGAAACACAAAGGCTTTAACCCTTTAAACTGATAAACAAAAATGTGCCTGTACCAAGATCCTTTCAGTGCAACCTCAGTGAGCCCTTTTCATTAGGTACTCTTCCACACAGGAAACGTACAGTAGAAATGTTCTTGCTCCTCTTTAAATCCCAAAGTGGGAGTTCGTACCTTAGGGATTTTCCTCCGTCTGCGATTGTAAGGGTCCCCTGAGAGACACGGGGTGTCGTCGGGGCTGCTGGGCGTGGAGGGGGGGCTGATACGGGAAGGTGAGGAGATGCCAGTGTCTCTGTTGGTCTTACGTAGCTCGGGGATCTTGAAGCTTCGTCGCTCCGAGTTTTGTCTCAAAAAGCCGGGCTTGGAGGAGAGCTGATAGGGACAAACACATTTTAGCATACTTTTAGGTTAGGTTAGGTTTTCCGATTCCATTGGATCTATTTGATTATCGTATTTATCCATATTTATCCATCCTTAATGTACCTTATTTGGTGTGCTGGGGACAGGAGATGAAGAGGCAGGTGAAATGCATTTGCTTCCCAAACAGCTTCTCTCCAGCTCAATATCTTCATAGGGGTTCTCCTTGGACGGGGGATCTTTAGAAGCAAAAACACATGTTTTTAACGTCACAAGTTACACAATAGCGCGCTCGTTCCAAAGCACAGATAAGCACTCTTTCCATATCACTCACGTTTGTTTTGCCAGACGATTCCTACTCCAGATGTGCGGAGAGCTATTACAAGTAGCAGTATGTGTAACCCAGCTCATATTTCATCATGATAAGACTTTTGCACAGCTAAAGTTAAAAGCAAGCCCTGCATATACGAAGTGGGGTAGCTTTCCAAAGCCTGTCTCTTTCTTTCTCTCCATCTGCCTCTGACTCTCCCCTGCTCTATCAATCCATCCACCAGATGTGACTTGTACGCAAATAAAGAGGGACGTTCAGTTCCCTGTTCCTTCTTGCTCAGGAAAAAGACAAAGGAAAAAAAGAAAAACAACAGATCAGTGTGCTGTTTTCCACATTGCTTGCTGAAGAGAGTGTCACACTAATCTCCATAATGTGTTTCTGTGTGCTATCAGCTAGTCAAACCCATCAAAGAGGCACGAGACTGAACACATGTGATGGCAACAGTTGCCTTCCTCTCTGTCTGCAAACAGTGACATGCGACTGTGTGTTCAAAGGGTGTTTGTGAAAAGCTTGTGGGTGGAGGGAGGCAAGACTTCGAGGACATCACAAGCATTCATCACTGCCTCCCTGAACAGTTTTATTAGTAGACATATAGTTAGTCTGACTCGCTTTACCCATGGGAGGTTATTGAGAGTTCAGTGAACAATGTCTGAGAGTTTTAACTAACACTGCTGTACAAAAGGAGGAAACTAACAAGGTTAAAATAAGCTCCAGCATCACTCAGAAGTAGTTGAACTTAATTTGATTGTTGCCGGCAAAAACAGCCACCGTTACATACCAGTCTGCCCCCCACCCCAACCCCTCCCCCACCGCCATCCCAGAGCCCTGACAATCACAGAAGCCAACCTCAGCTACAATGCAACCTCACACAACGCCACTATTGTGCGTTATGAAATTAAACGCGCTCTAGGTGGGGCCGGCATAATACGACAGACAATAAGTGAGGAATTTCTATTTATAATTTTTTAATAAAAGCTGAGCGGCAAAGCACTAAATTACAAAAAATATAAAAAGAGTAAAGAGATTTTGCCCTCTTTGTCAACTCTGTCACTGAACTCTTTCTTTCTTGCAAACTTTGAGTCAGTTTATGAATTTGCGTGCAAGGCAAAATGTTACAGAGATAATTTTTTGGTATGTAATATTTACCTATTATGTCCTCATAGACATTCTCCTCTGATAAAGTGCGTGTTAAGCCCAGTCTGGATTGATGATACCAGTTCACCTGGGAGCTTTCTGCAGACGACTGAAGCAAATCCTCAAATTCGTAGGACTTCCTGGTGGACAGAGGAGCACAAAGACGAAAGAGTTTTGACTGACATCTTAAGGCGAACATGTGTCACGGTAATGTTGTTGATTTTTTCTTTTCACTTGCAAAACATGAAACTGATATTTCAGTTTGTTAGCTGCATCGTCAAAATAAACACATCTGTTTCATCAATCCAAATGTATCCACTGGAGCACAATGCATACATTTACACATGCGTGCAATCAGTAAATCAAAAGTCTTGGAATCAAAGTAATTCTGTGCAATTTTACTGCATTAGATTATACAGAATAATTATTTAACAGAGTACATCACAGTATCATGGCTTGCTCTCTTTATATGAAATAAAGTTAGATAAAGTAAATGCAGTGTCGCCGCTCTGACGCAGTTTTAGCCAAAACTGAACAATACTGGATGATGTGGATCTGGTGACTGGTGAAGGCACATCTATGGAAAAGCACCCTGCAATGGACACTCAAGAGGGAGACAGCCTGACCAAACAAAGGGCTTGACACAGCAACACACTTGAGCACACACTTGAGCGAGGCCTCCACATATGGTATGGAATGTAACAGATCCAAGCCAAGCTCCGAAACAAGAATTCAGACCACTGGAAAAAGCGAACAATAGATGTGCTCAATACTGCAGAGTTCACATTTTTTTGGTTTCCCTACAGAGAGTCCTGCTTTTTTGATTGTAACCATCTGAACTGAAGGGCTACTGAGAGCCGAAAAGTCAAACATCTTTAACCGTTTGCAATCAAAAGACTACTTTTCAGATCGATCAGATTTTGCACTTTTAACGTAATTACGCCAAATGAATTTTTAAGAGCTCATTTTTTTGTAATTCTGTGAAAAAGCAAAGCTTTTTGACATGACTCTTCATGTTGCTCTTCTATTATTCCAGTGGAGTTGTTTTGGATGGAGGAACTAGTTGCGTCGGTGTGTACATTCCTGAGATCAAACCAATGAGCTCATTTTGTGGGATATTTAGAAAAAAGGATGAGGTCACCGGTGATTCTGATTTACAGCAGATGTGGGAAATGTTGTGCACCTCCATGTTTGTTTAATGGTGACGGGGGAAGGGTTTAAGGACATGTACACCGAGCTATCGCCGGCCAATCCAGTTCCCACTTTACAACTTTTGGAAAATTTTAGCTTTTGCGGTGTGTGGGCTGGGTTAACTTTCTTTTTCCACATTTTCAGCATGTTATTAAACTTGAGTAAAGATCTAACATTCTTGGTCAGGAAGGATATTTTTCCCTTCTTTCTTTTCAGTGTCTTACCTGTTGCTACTGTTACGTGCTTTATCTGCCCACGGTCTCCTGCAAACTCCTGGGGGTGGGCACGTGGGTAGAGGTGGAGGAGGAACGGAGGGCAAAGGAGGCAAGTTCCTTCTTCCCTTTCCCAAGAAAGGCCCTGAAGCTGGGGTGGCGGGCGGCGTGTGGTGCTGGAAGGTTCTTTGAGGTTTAGGGAGAGGGTTTATAGATGGAGCACCTGGCTCATTGTACACATTCTCTGAATCTCCATCCCTCCATCTCCGTGTCCCACTAGGTCGAGCCATGTCAAAAGTCCCAAAAATGGGCTCATTGCCCCTCTTTTCTGTCTCCTCCAGCTCTTCCTTAGAGGGAGGACAGAAGTAATTCCCTGGGAATGCCAGTGAAGGTCTGTCAGGAACCTCCTTTGTTGCCTTCTCTAGTTTCTTAACATGAGTTAAAACACTTTTCTTGTCTTGGGGTTGTTCTGTTGGCTTAGAAGCCCGAAATTCCCTCTCTACCATCACTTCTCTGTCTTTGTTTGCTGGGGCTTCTGGGGATTTAGGTCTCGAATCCCCCAGCTTACCAACATTCTCCTTCCCCGAGTCTTGTCTGTCCCAGCTGACAAACCTCTTGCTGTCTGTCCTTTGGACTTCTGTAGTTTTGGATTCCTTTTTCCTCACTGTCTCAGCTTCCTTCAGTGTCGCACTTAGTGGACATGTTCCTGAAATAGTTACTGGGACAGACTCCTTCTTGCCCTCCCACTGGGATATCTTATCACGGATGCTGGCGGTTTTGGCTCCTGCTGGGCTCTTGTTGTGGTTCAGCTTAGCGCACAGCCCGTTTTCCATGTTGGGAGCCCGTGGGTCAGTAGCAGGAGTCGTGGCTCTCCTGTGAGCCAGCATGGAGTCAGGAGGACCTGGGCTGAGGAGAGGAGAGAGGTGATTCTTTATGGACACAGCGGTGTCCCTCCTGTCTCTGTCCACTGGTGACCCACACACCTCTTTGGGCTGGGGCACCACTGCTGACGGAGCCTCGCCAAGCTTCAAGCCACAGCACTGGAGCCTAGGAAGGAAAGATACGGAAAGATGAGCGTGCACACAAATTAAAGGAGAAAAAATACTAGAGAGACATGGCAGTAAATCAGTTAATTAAGAAACCTGTACACGGAACTAAAGGACACAATTAAATCTCATTATTGTTTGATTTTAATGCAGACACAATGAAGAACCAAAATGAAAATAGCAAAACACATGGTAAACTCTGCATTTATACCAGCGTCTTGCGCAATGACACTTCAGATGAGCCCCTGACATTATTAGAAGAAGCTGCACACACTAATACACTTTTGACAAAGCCATAATATGGAAAAGGCCAACAGAGAGCACAAAAATACTTCAAAAATAACATCTCAAAAAAACCACACACTATTCAGACAAGCTCTCCTTAAACCTGTCAAAAAGTTTAGAAATTCAACTCGACACATGACTGCAAGACTACAAAATGTTTGTTATAGATTATGATCTTCCATAACCAGAGCTTTTATGTCATGTGGGACAAAAGAAAAGGTTCAGTCGTTCTGAAACAGTGTATTACAGTTTTTAGGAAGGAAGTTTTCTGCAAGCTTGAACAAAAAGAAAACAAAAGATGCAACCAGACTGTGTGGAAGGAGCGAAAGGAAACCGAAAGAGAAAGAAAGGCAAAAGCTGCAGGCTTTTCTTGGTAAAGCAGCAGTGAGAACTATGTAGATTAAAAAAAACAGAGGGAGGGATTACATTGGACTGTTGTCAAATCTAATAATGAATTGTGCAATATTTTTTTTAAATTGTCCACTTCCGCTTTTACTGTACACAGCAGAGAATCTTAAAATTGGCCACACAATCCCAGTGCTTACGGTTCCACCCAAACCGAGCTTTGTTTTACGGGCCAAACAGGAATTCTTGTTAAAAGAGTTCAAACATCTGTTGGGTGCCTCTGTCTCAGCTGTGATTCACTCCTGGAACATTACTGAGTCATGACTGTTTGAACTCTGGGTTTGAGGGTCAAAGTTTACGAGCTACACACAAAGCTATTTCTGGAGAGGGAGATGCAAGTATGCGCAGATGACGAGAGGGAGCTAAGTGTGGACGTGCATCCTTTCTTTTCCGCTCCTGACCCACAAAACTCTGTTCTAGCCCAAAAGCCTATTCATCAAATGACTTGAATTTCCAACAAACAGAGGAAATGTGGCCTTGCTGGGTGACTTCTGATGACATTGCTGGATGTGAAAACCAACAGTCATGCAATCTAGAGGAAATCTCCAGGGAGGGGGAGGGGGGAATTACTTTCCTCAAAGACCTTCAAAGACAAGGCAAAACTTGATGAAAATATGATCACGGAGGAAAAGATATAATTCTCTTCCAAATTAGGAAGGTCAATAAAAAACAAAAGTTAAGGAGAGCCAGATTAGGTAGAGACAAGTGACTGAGTTACAGAAAAAGTGGAGCCAAAGAAGAAAAAAAATGGTAGTCTAACAATAAATAGCGGACATTTACTGCAATGTAACTAAGGGCAGATTCAGGGTCACCTGGGACAGCTCTAACGCTGTGCATTATTGAAAAGGAAGGTTTTAAGCCCAATCTTAAAAGTAGAGATGGTGTCTGTCTTCCACATCCAAACTGCGAGCTGGTTCAACAGAAGAGGGACCTGGAAGATGAAGGCTCTGTCTCTCATTCTGCTTTTAAATACTCTAGGAACTAGAGTGTGCCATCCTAGAGCAAAGTTCTCTATGAGGGTGATACGGTACTTTTGGTGGGTCTCTGAGGGTGGAAAGGAGGCTACTGCAGGAGTGTTTGAAATGGACAAAAATATTCATCGGCTTTGGACTTTTCCCTGAGAGAAATGTCTGGAACCTTTTGAGCAACTGTGACTGGCATGGCAGGCCCTCAAAACAACAGACATCAAAATCTTCCACCCCTATTGGCACAAACAAAAAGGAAAATCCCATCATTATAATCTAAATAGAAACTAATGAATGCTGTAAGGATGACAGAAGGGGCCTTGGAGAGTGGTCATGGACGCATCAGACAGTGGCAGCAGGGGGGCAGTAACAGTATCAAGATGCCAGATGGCTGCCTCTGCCCTGTTCTGCTCCCCTTCCCTGCTATTGTTGTACTGTTGAGCTTAATGAAAAGGGGGGTCTCCTCCTTGCTTAAGTCCACTTCAGAGTTTTCTGTTGGCTATGGGACCATTTCTTGAAATTTGGAGGAAGTTGTGCTTTGGCCACCTAGTATGTTCCACTACTGGCATTAACCGTACAGTTATTTATTTGGGGTGGCTGTGGTTCAGGTGGTAGAGCAGGTCATTTTACCAACTGGAAGGTTGGTGAAGTGATCCACGGCTCCTACTGTGTCAAAGATACTGAACGCCCAATCAGTTTCCCCGAACACAACCATTGGAGTGTGTTTGAATATCATTGTGTGTGTGATTAGGTTGCAGTAAAAAGTGAGTAGAAAGAAAGTGTATAGGTACCAGTCTATTTACCATTCGTATATCGAAGCTCCTCAATTAATTTCATAATGACAGATGAGTGTGTAACATCAAACTTATTACACAGAGGTAAATGTCCTTGTTTAGGAGGACAAAACAAACACCATACAAGTTGGAATCAGATACCATACTACACGATATCACAGAAGCAAAATGGCAACCTATTCAATTGTCTTTTAAGGCACCCACCCGTTGACTGATTGGTAGATGCAGTTGTCAGTGTTTGTACAGAGCAGCAGGGCCCTCCCACCGGTCATGGTGCTAGCAGCTGGCATCCTGAGAAAACAGGTAAAAAAAAAAAAGAGAGAGAGAGACGGTCAGCCAGTCAGTCAGAAAGATGGAGTGTCTATTAAAAAGGAAAACAGAATTATATTTCAGCTTGCAGGTCAAAAAGTTACAAAAAAAACAGTATAAGCAAAAATATTTCAGCTTGTATTTTTTCTCATAAATAGGCAGACATATAGATTGATGAACGAGGACTGGGTCAAAAGAAGATGCTCCTTTCGAGGACTCTCTTAGGGAGTGGTGTGTGAAAGTAAACTACCAAATGGCTCAAACAAATCTCTTATTTTAAAACTCCTTTTTGAAGACAGCTGCAGAAAAGCAGACCTCACAGACTGCATGGAATACCACCAAACTACCATTCCTCACTTGGTCAGTAATTGGAGAATAGCACTGAAAAACGCCTAAACAGCCAACAGGCATATTAGGTTCCCATTAGCCATGTGGCATTATGGAAAAATACAAAAAAAGAAAAGAGAACCACACTGTAATGCAATTAAGATCCATTAGGATTATATCGGCGGTGGTGAGACAGGAGCACTCAACTTTTTATGTTATCCTCAGCGTTTTGCCCTTTTTTGCATTTGCCAGATCAGATTTCTGATGCACTGCAGCACACACACACATTTTGTTTTTGCACATTACTCCTTTCATTTCTGACAAGAGCTTCCGTAATTTGTTGTCTATCTTCCAGCCACACATTTTCCTGCTGTTGTTTATCACAGGAAAGTAGTGCCGATGCGAGGGTGAGGGGACGTGCTCAGTTTTAAATTATTACTGGGTCCATTTGTCAGCGCACAATGAAACCAGATCCACTTGGAGCGCAGCAAGGCCATCCATATGCAACACTGAACTGGAGCCACTGGTGCACAGTGCTCATTGCTTGGCCTGTAAACACTGGTGGAGGGCTGGCATGAAGCAATAGGCCCTGGCCTTTTGCTTCTGGCAAGTAGTAGTAGACGCAAGGAAAAAAAGAGATAGTTCAGGGCCAAGTCCTGCTGTATTCATGCTTTTAATTCTACAGTAAATTCACAAAGCCACTAATACATGCATTGCCACCCTGCTGCATAGCCAAACACAAAACCCCATATGAAAATACACCTACATAGACTTCTACATCCTGCCAAGGAGTCCATATGCCAGGCCCACACGCAGATTTATGTGTTTGACTTCTACCACATGTGCTCGGATACTTAGAGGTGTTTGCAGGCCGTTAAACATTTCCTGGCCTGGCTCTCCCTCTCTGAGGGGTATGTGAGCCAAATTGACCCAAATTCCACAAATTGTTGTCCTAACTGCTAGTGAGGGGGGAGACTCCAAAAAAAAAAGTCAAAATATCAAATGAAAAAAAAGTAAATTGCAAAATAATATAAATAGCTGAACTCTTCCCTGAGCTAATAGCATAAATAGCCCTCAGGTTTTTGCTTTATGTGTTTTCCTCTTTGAGAATGAAAGAGCAAATGGAGTATGAGGAAGAGTTGTGGTCTGGTCTGATTAGAAGCTGACCACAGGAACAATGTGTCATCCTTTTTAGCTTCTAGCTTTTGCCCACAGCTCAAGCCATTCATTCTTTTGTGTTTAGCTCCCCATCAGTCCGAAGCCTAGCCCCCGAGGGAGGAGGAGGAGGAGGAGGAGGGAGGTTTGCATCAGCCATCCACTGGCCTGTAGGCCCAAATTATTTTCAGCTGTGAGCTGAGCGGGGTCACATGTTTGAGGAGAAACATCAAGTGATTTTTTTTCTTCCTCCCCCACCTGATTATTTTCTTCTTACAAGAAAACCCCAAAAAAGAAACGAAGAATAGAAATCCAGCATGGAAAAGAGGGTGGGCGCGGAGAAGCATGAAGACTTCCACAGGGATGTTATGCCGTAATTAAACTGTAAAACTTTTACGATTTAATTCTTTTCTGTGTTGCAGAAGGGCGTTGCATGTCACGAGGGGGAAGGGGGTGGGGTGGATGGAAGACAGGAACAGAGGAGAGCAGTGGTGGTGCAGCTGGAGAGACAGGGGTTGTCAAAGCCAAAGAGGAAAGTAGATATTGCAAAGAAAAATATGAGTATACTGTTGCACTGTGAAAACAGTGCATGCTTTTAGGCTGTCCCACTTCATTGTTAGGATCCCCAAGGCCAAAATTCTCAGCCTTAAAAGGTAATTTGGTATTTTCACGCGATTCTGTCTTACTGGATTCTAACATTTTGACTGATGCGCTTCCCAGCACTTGCCTGAACCTGACGAGCAGCAGTGTATTGTATTCACAGCTTGTAAAAGCGGTAAATTCGACAGCATTACTGGTTTTACAGCATTCGGTTACTGAGGAAACTTTTCTGGGAGGGTGCTAAGGCTTTTGTCTGCAACATCTATTGGCAGCCATTGTTAACGCTGACCTCTAGAAAAAAAGATGGCCGCCATAACAATGCAGAGGTTGAGGGAAGTCATCTGCTGAGACCAATAAAAACATCACGGGGAAACTGCGACCCAAAAGACCTCTACCTGCCCCGCCCCCTTCAGCCTCTGTCCTGTGATGTGTGACAGGCTGCACATGTGGGGCAGAGGAAATGGAAGGAGTACTGTTCATCCTCAGCTGCGTGGATGACACAGGAGGGGAAAATCGCCTGGAATGGAGATAATTGTCTGATGTTTATGACAATTATGGTTTGGATACCAAGTGATTTATCTACAAACAGTACTTCTGCTGCATTCTGTCATGCACTGACTCTATTGCTGTTTCTAATATTTATATTATTCATCCAGCGATCTGAAGAAAAAATCAATGACAAAAATATATCTAACAAAGGACAAATTTCAAAGCAGTCATGGACTCAGGATGGAAAGAGTCTTGGTGGTTGGTAAACACTACACAGCACTAAATACCTTTAAACCTTTAAACCTTAAAAGATAACAGAAGCTGGTGTCAGAGGTAGGGCATCAGAGCCAAGCATCAGTTGCATAACAAACCCCGTGGGAGATTTTATCAGCAGATGGGCCCTCGGTATCTGGACACGGACAGATTCACATAAACACACCGAAAATATACCACAGAGAGAGGGATGTTGCTTATGTTGCTAAATGTCAAAAAATACACGCTGAATATAATGGTAAATGTACATATAAGAGAGAGAACAGTTTTTAAACATGTTTATGGTTGTGGTAAAAAGCCTCTCAGTTCTCAGGTATAATGGTCCAGTGCTTACCAGGTCTTAAAATTAGGTAAACACAACGAAAAAGTGACATATTGCACGGTGTAATTCTTTATTTACTAAAAATAAGCCAAAATGCAGAAGCACTCTGTGAAAATCTAAGTATAATAATAATCATTAGTAACTATTTTTGCGTGACTTCATCACTCTCTTGTATCATCATGGAACAAATTTGGCCCACACTTATTTTTCAATTCATTCGGGTTTGCGGCCATTCATTTATGCACAGCTCTCTCAAAGTCCTGGCATTTCAATCAGGTTGAGGTCTGGGCCATTCCAACACCTTGATTGTTTTCTTTTTCAGACATTCTTTTGCAGATTCACTGCTGTGCTCTGGATCATTATCCATTATCATTATCAGCTGTCAAAGACAGCTTCACATTTGACTGTAGAATACTTGCTATACTGCTATACAGAGGAGGTCATGATCAACCCAATGAATGCAAGGTGCCCAGGTCCTATGGCTGTGAAATATCCTAAATATTCACCCCTCCAAAAGTTTCACCATGCTTGACAGTTGGTGTGAGGTGTTTGTGCTGACATGCTCTGTTTGATTTTTGCAAAATGTGTCGCTGTGCATTATGGCCAAACATGTCCACTTTGGAGACACTGTTTCAGAAGTCTTGTGGTTTGCTAAGAATTTTGAGTAATCCCTACATCAAGTGTTTTTCCAAGGTATGCTGTTATATGTTATATGATATATGTTAGCAAGCACAAAAAATTACCCAGCTAGACACACAGCAGTCCTTTCATAGATGATGCTGAACTCAATTATTTGATGACAATGTATTGATGCTTACACAAATTTTCTACGCAAGGATCTACTTGTTTGACTAGTCATATATGGTAAATGGTAAATGGCCTGTATTTGTATAGTGCTTTTCTAGTCCCTAAGGACCCCAAAGCGCTTTACACAACCAGTCATCCACCCATTCACACACACATTCACACATATATAGAAGTTGACCTAGTCTTTGCTATGAAGTGCAAATATATTTTTATGCATTCAGACAGTGATATTACCAGTCTTACTTTTCTAACTTGGCAGAATATTATTTTTTTTGTACTTTTGCTCCAAAAATCATCTCAGGTGTTGATATTTGGTGATAACTTGACAAAATGTTGCTATTGGAATGAAACCTTTATCAGACTCTATGCAGGGGGTGCTGTCAGTGTTTCACTCTCTGCTTCATCAGACCTTTAAGTCACTGTCAGCAAGCTGTGGGCCGGCTGCTGTTATCAAACTCGGGAGGCCTGTCTGCCTCTTCTCTACAGCTGCTTCTCATAAAGATTTCATCCTCCTCTCCGTCTCTCTGTCCAGCCCTGCAGGAACAGCTAACACCATGACATCATCATTCCTCACTTGTCCTTCCCCAAACTTGTTCTTTTCTCTCTGTCACTGCGAAATACCTAAAAAGGACAAAATTACTCAGAGCTCACACTTCATTTCACAGATATCACAGCTTGGAGTAAATACAGCAAAGTAACTTTGGGTGGATAAACTACTGGAGTTAGCCTTTACATAACACTAAAAAAATTATTGCCCAAAATGTGAGTTATAGCAAGTAAAGAAGAGACGATCATTCATGTTCTTCTGATTCTTTCTGCAACCAAGGCAGAGCTGGAGACCGTATCCCTTACATGATGTGGTTCAGTATACGACGTGCCAAAGCCGTGCCTGTGATCAATTTAACACTCCACTGCACATTTAGCCAGGTTCTTCTGGAATGGCAAACTTGGTGGTTTTTTTCCTAACCGTCCTTCACTCTTTTATTTCTCTCTTTCATTACCGCTCTTTCATTCCTACTTAGTCTTAAAGTTGCGGGGAGCAAAGTATGATGCAGAGGAAGAAGCAAAGGAAAAAGGGGGCGGGGTTTAATACTTTGCCCACTCTCTTCCATACAGAAAGCAGAAATCATGTAGAGCCAATTTATTGTGAGGCATATGTTAGGAATCCCAACTGGCACGCTGCCTTGAGCCCTTGCAGGGCTTGGAAAGGTTGTGCCTGATTCTTAAAGAAGTAGGGCAGAACGGTTTGATGGTAAAGGAAAAAATGTACAGAGAGGAAGAGGAGGAGATGGTCTGGCAAATAAAAAATGGAATTTTATCACAACTCTGCAGTCTCCCTCTCTCTGCTTCTCTCTTTGTGTCCTGTTCAGGGCCCCTGCTGCTTTTCCAAGCTGATTCCATAGCAAGGCCTTGGAGAAAATCCAAACAGAAAGACTCTGACTATGAGTGCCCGTGTACAATATTTGGCCACGCACAGAAACACTTTTACAAGCCTGGAAAGTGCCCACTCACCGACAAACACACATATGCACACACATTGTGCAACGTGCTGTCCAAACCCATTGATAATCCCCCTGCCCCGCTGTGGTGTGTCCCCTTGGCCCTCTCCCTCCATTGTAAGAGGAGGATGGACGTGAGACAGCATTGAAACTGGGTTAGCCTCAAAAGCAGACAGGAACTGTGGGGGGATACCATAAACAATTAATTTCTCCCTGTGTGTGTGTTTTTGCTTATCAGTCCATTCTAAATATACCATTGTATCCATTGTTATATTTCTAATGTCGCATATACAGTGGGGCAAAAAAGTATTTAGTCAGCCACTGATTGTGCAAGTTCCCCCACTTAAAATGATGACAGAGGTCAGTAATTTGCACCAGAGGTACACTTCAACTGTGAGAGACAGAATGTGAAAAAAAAAATCCATGAATCCACATGGTAGGATTTGTAAAGAATTTATTCGTAAATCAGGGTGGAAAATAAGTATTTGGTCAATAACAAAAATACAACTCAATACTTTGTAACATAACCTTTGTTGGCAATAACAGAGGTCAAACGTTTACTATAGGTCTTTACCAGGTTTGCACACACAGTAGCTGGTATTTTGGCCCATTCCTCCATGCAGATCTTCTCGAGAGCAGTGATGTTTTGGGGCTGTCGCCGAGCAACACGGACTTTCAACTCCCGCCACAGATTTTCTATGGGGTTGAGGTCTGGAGACTGGCTAGGCCACTCCAGGACTTTCAAATGCTTCTTACGGAGCCACTCCTTTGTTGCCCGGGCGGTGTGTTTTGGATCATTGTCATGTTGGAAGACCCAGCCTCATTTCATCTTCAAAGTTCTCACTGATGGAAGGAGGTTTTGGCTCAAAATCTCACGATACATGGCCCCATTCATTCTGTCCTTAACACGGATCAGTCGTCCTGTCCCCTTGGCAGAAAAACAGCCCCATAGCATGATGTTTCCACCCCCATGCTTCACAGTAGGTATGGTGTTCTTGGGATGCAACTCAGTATTCTTCTTCCTCCAAACACGACGAGTTGAGTTTATACCAAAAAGTTCTACTTTGGTTTCATCTGACCACATGACATTCTCCCAACCCTCTGCTGTATCATCCATGTGCTCTCTGGCAAACTTCAGACGGGCCTGGACATGCACTGGCTTCAGCAGCGGAACACGTCTGGCACTGCGGGATTTGATTCCCTGCCGTTGTAGTGTCAGGTCTGCAGGTCATTCACCAGGTCCCCCCGTGTGGTTCTGGGATCTTTGCTCACCGTTCTCATGATCATTTTGACCCCACGGGATGAGATCTTGCGTGGAGCCCCAGATCGAGGGAGATTATCAGTGGTCTTGTATGTCTTCCATTTTCTGATGATTGCTCCCACAGTTGATTTTTTCACACCAAGCTGCTTGCCTATTGAAGATTCACTCTTCCCAGTCTGGTGCAGGTCTACAATACTTTTCCTGGTGTCCTTCGAAAGCTCTTTGGTCTTGGCCATGGCGGAGTTTGGAGTCTGACTGTTTGAGGCTGTGGACAGGTGTCTTTTATACAGATGATGAGTTCAAACAGGTGCCATTCATACAGGTAACGAGTGGGGGACAGAAAAGCTTCTTACAGAAGACGTTACAGGTCTGTGAGAGCCAGAGATTTTCCATGTTTGAGGTGACCAAATACTTATTTTCCACCCTAATTTACGAATAAATTCTTTACAAATCCTACCATGTGAATTCATGGATTTTTTTTTCACATTCTGTCTCTCACAGTTGAAGTGTACCTCTGGTGCAAATTACTGACCTCTGTCATCATTTTAAGTGGGGGAACTTGCACAATCGGTGGCTGACTAAATACTTTTTTGCCCCACTGTATAGCATTTCTTGTTATTGTGGTTGTCATTTTTAACAAGAGACTCCCGATGACTGGTGTCTAGAGTCTATCCCACTGGGAGCTGGGATCATGGACCAAAATATTACCTCAGAAAATGTAAACAAATCTTAATTATGACTGGGGTGACAAAGAAAGCCACTGCAGGCGCAATTAGGGCGTGAAGGCACAGCCATGCAACAGAATGCGACACCATTTGTGAGGCTTTTTCACACATCAAGTGAGTACTTATTTATTTGTTTGTCTTTGTGCACTCATATGAATAGGAAATGTGATTCAGTTCGCCGGAAGCTTAAGTAAGAGCAACCTCCTGAAATGAAGTCATTGGGCTTTTCCGCACAAAGTGTTTCTGCTTACAAATTCACCCCATACAGTAAGAACTTGGGTTTGCTTTTGATAAATGGGACAACTTTGGCTACCACAAGGTCAAAATGGCAACAAGCAGAAGGAAAACTCCACACAAGCTCAGCAAAATCCTCCCCAAAAGTCCTTCGCACTTGATCTCCACTTGTCAAGAGTTTATAAATGATTCATCTCAGGCTTTTAACTCCATTAGAATTTGTGGCTTCCATTTTTCATGTGGTTAGCAGGTCAGTCGTACACTAAAGACTTAAATGTGATATTGTGATTATGTTTGGGAGAACGTTTAAACACTGTTTGCAAGATAAATGCTGAAAATCAGATTGATCCTTTGAGTCTTTCTTTTTAAAAACTCAACTGACCCGGTGGAAAATTGCAAAATGAAGTATTTCCTCCATCTTAACAATGGATTTTACTAATCAACAACACAAGCTCAGAGGCTACTAAGAGGCATTAACTATCTCCATCAGTGAAGAAAAGCTTCGTGAACAAAATGAGAAGAAAAAATAGAAGTGAAGGATGATGAGCCTGACTTGTAGGCATAGCAAACAAATCTCTTTTTCTTTCTATCCCCCCATCTGGGAAAGCGTGTCGTATTTCTTCTCCTTGCAGAGGTGGAGCATCTGTTCACCAAATCCCTCCCATGGACTTGTCAGCCCCTCCTGTCCACTGACACAAAGCTCCCATCAGCACAGCTCTGACTCATCCCCAGTCTGCTCCCAATTACCCTTCTGGCTCCAAAGACCAAAGACCTTGCCAACTCATTCCAAGGCCAATTTTCAGCTTTCAGTTTGGCCTACATTACCCCCATAACATTGTCCCTGTTAAGTCCAAAATAGGGTACCTTTACAGCTAATACACCACTTTAGTTTGAGCAAACCTGGAAGAATGTAGTTTAAATCTCAAAGTGCTCAAAAAGTGCTTTTGGGATTTTCTGCATAACTAGAATGACATTTTTCAGTTCAATTCAATTCTGTTTTGTTTATATAGCACCAAATCACAAAGCAATTGCCTCGAGCCACTTCACTTTGTAATGTAACGGCCCTACAACACTAGAAAGAAAACCCCAGCAATCAAATGACCCCCTATAAGCAAGCACTTGGCAACAGTGGGAAGGAAAAACTCCCTTTTAACAGGAAGTAACCTCAGACAGGACCAGGCTCAGGGAGAAGCAGCCATCTGCCACAACCAGCTGGCGCTGAGGGGATAGAGACAGGACAAAAGACAGAACACATTTTCAACACCAAACTCAAGGAAGGAGTGTCAGAAAAAGACAATCTGATAGTCACAAACTACTCAGTGACTCACCAGATGTGCAGAGGTTAGAAATTAAAATGTAAAACATTCAGCTCCTATCCCACAAATACAATGGGATTGCCCTATGCTAAGAAACAAGGTCTCGGTCTAGGAGCACCTGTAGTTGCAGCTCATATAAATTATCACTTACATAGTAAGTATGGTCTTTGACAGGAAATCTTGCCAAACAAAAGGCAATGAGACTTTCTATTTGATGTGATGAATCTCAGCGGATGATTTCTTAACACCCGCAAGTAGCATAGCGATAGAGGCGCCTCTTACGCACACTTACTGCTGTCACACAACCATAGATGTCTATGTTTTACCAAGCCCTCGAAGAGATGGAAACAATCCCAGGGCATGACACCTGAGACCTGGCTCTGCTATCAACAGCACCCAAGGGGCCAGGATTTTACAGACATGCGAGGAAGCGTCACTTTATACGCCATAATTCATGTGGGGAAAACACATCCAACAGTAAGCAGCATTTATGGCTATCTGATATTATACTGTGCTGACACACAATGTGGGTTTCTTGAGCCTAATGGTAAAACCTTTCCTCTCGGAGAAAGCTTCAGCCTGCGCGAATGTGCTGCAGTGAGTGGACTTACACATCCTTTCAACAATAACCTGGCTTCTTGAGCACACTAACATTATCCTCTGGGCCCCTGATCAAATTTCTCCTCAAAGCCACAGTCTCTGAGTTGAGCTCCAATGTCAAAAAATCCTCTCTCTCTCTCTCGTTCTTTCTCCTTCCTGTTTTTTTCACGGTTTCATATTTTAAGGGTTTCACTTGAGAATTCCCACCAGAGATCCCACCCCCCCATCCCATCCCCTGCTCCTCTGCATGCCTGCACAGAAACAGATTTTTGTAATTCGCCGCCAATCCCTGGGGGAGCTGAAAAAGGCGAGAGCTTGGGAAAGTGCTCTTCTGGAGTGCAAACTCCAGAGTCAGAGCTGACGTTTTTGACCTCCACACACCCCTTGACCGACAACTGCGAGCCTGGGCCGAGCGCGCCGGTGGATGAAGAGAGTTTAGCACCAGCGGAGCAAGCCAAAGTAAACTGATGTAAAGACGTGCATTTCCGCTTTCGTGTCTTCAAGAAGAAAGGTGTTTCATTTTGTCAGTTCATCTAACTGATTTATAATTTCTGTATGATACCAGAGTCACTGAAAAACTTACAAAGAAGAAACTTGTGCAAAAATGTATTCTGTTTTTTTAGTTAAATATTGCTAAACTAGAACTGCAAACCAGCCAATAAAGCTTTGAACTGTATTGCAATAAAATACAGAAATTACATTATGAAAACCATAATTAAGCTGGAGACAGACAAAGAGACAACTACTACTTTCTCTCCATCTAACAAGACAGTGCTTAGATGTGATTTGGTATGATCAAAGCTGCTCTGTGTCTGCAGATTGTCTGGGGCATCTACTCATTATGTTGTTACACTTTGATGAAATCTCCAGCTCCAGGTCCAGATAAAGTATTGTTTTAATTGTCATTTTAGAGTAGATCACTAAATTCACAGGTAAACAACCTGTAAATTTAGAAAAGAGAAGAGATTCAAACTGTGCACTAACCTTTTCCCACTTTGCTTGGAATGCCCATCATAACAAGGCAACCTGAGCCCAAATCAATGAGGTGTACAGCCACATTATAATTACACTTTGAACCCAGATGGACACATTCCTTTCCAGACTGCAGCCTTCTCCACCTACAAGTATGTTTTTTACTCCCACCAAGTTGGGGATGTTAAGCAAAGAGTAAATGCATGTTTCTTCTTAAACACAGTGTTTGTAGATGTGCATGGAAAGGTTTTGTACCAGTGAGGCTGTAAACGTTCTCGCCTGTATTTCCATGTCTTTGTTTGAATCTGTCTGCGCCTGTTTTTCTGCATGTGTGTGCGCATGTGCGTGCATGTGTGTGTTCGGGTTTATGCCACACGCCGCCAACGGGCACAGGCTACAAAGCCACACGGGGCTGGCACTTTGGTTTGGATGGTGGTTGTCAGCACTGGTTTTCCCGTGATGATTTTCCAAGGCCACATCTAACAACCTGCCATCCAGCTGCAGCTGCCTCTGTCTATGCCCATCTCTCTGCTAGAGATTCACATTCTGCACCGCTGTCTATGTAAACAGCGCAGCAGGACAGAAATTCGGCATGCCATGTCCTGTTAAACGTTCCAATTAGTGTCACAGCAACCATTTTCCCTCTGGCTGTGGTCAGAGCTCTTTTTAATATAAGTCAGACATTGAAAGAGAGAGAAGATGCCAGACAGAGCGACAGCTTGCATGCGAGAGGCTGGGGGCACCCAGATTTCTCTGTGTGTATTTGTGTGTGCTTGTGTCAAGGTTACGGGTGAACTTGAAAGCTATATGGCCAGCTGCCAACTGGATAAATGACTCCAGTATCCAGTGTGATGGTATGCATTATCCGTGCATAAATATATGCATTTATGTGAGTTGAAACAGGATTCCAGGTCTCTAAGATGGTACGAATTATTCTTGCATCCGTGTGTGTGTGTGTGTGTGTGTGTGTGTGTGTGTGTGTGTGTGTGTGTGAGAGAGAGAGAGAGAGAGAGAGAGAGAGAGAGAGAGGAGGTATCAAAGGTTGTTTTTTTTTTACTATGATTAAACCCATGGCCATCTAACAACATCACAGATAAATGCCCACTGCCACCACAACTTGGAAACCAGAGGAATTCTTTGACCATCGCTTGTTCTTTCAGGGTATGTCACTATGGTAACAACGGCGGCTGTAGGAGATTGGCCTGGGGGGATCTTTAAGTTGCACGCCACCCTGCGGAGCAGCTGTCAAGAGCAGAGCGCCTATAAGAGGAGGGGTGGATGGGCCGTAACCTCCTAAAGGCCTGCTGTCACTTTTTGGAGTTGAAAACAATAGAGGAGACAGATGTCACGGACACACACACGCACACAGAGAAACACTGCTAAAATATGCACACAATACAGTGAAACTGCAGTACACAGATATGTGCACGGGCTTCATGTGTGCACAGCTGTCTGATACATTTGCAAAACAAATCCATGAAAAGTGTGGGTCCGCGTAAAAACAGGTCCGTAACAGTTAACTTTCTTGCAAAATAGAGACCTTTGCGTCAGCACGGAGCTAAAACGCTGCTTTCCTGGATGTACTCGTACTCTAGTGAGTCATTCCAATGAATCAAGACTGATTTCTCCACTTCAGTATGCATCCAAGTAAAAAAAAACAAGCCAGTGCACTCATGAAAGATGACCAATTTGTCACAATACTAAACATCTGGTGTTTCAGAATTCAGGACCCCCCCCCCCCAAACACACACACACAATGAATACATGCTGATGAAACATTCTCTGAGTAGATTTAAGCCCTTGTGCTTTGCATGTGTTGATGTGTCTAAGTGTGTTTATCATGAGGGAACACATAGATGGACGCTGAGTGAAAATAACATGGATATGAGTGTGTCAGGATTTTGGTGTGAAAAGTCAAACAGGGAAAAGTGGAGCAAATGGCTGAGAGCAAAAATGAGTAACAGAGGAGGGGCATGACTGAAAAATAGGGAGGGTAGAAATCCTGTGTGATGAATGCAAAGTCACAAGTGCTGACTTTTCCTCTACAGTGCATATTGTCTTACACCGCAGCCATGAAGGCAATTAGCCTCCGACCTTAACTCAGAATGCAAAAATCCAATCTGCCAGGCCAGTGTGTGTATGATAGTAACACTACTACCAGACACAAACACAGAGACAGACACAATGTGTTTACAGGAAAAGACTGCAGCTCACTTATTATAAGTTTGCTGACTAGCAGACAGATGGTCCCTGTGTCTTTATCTCCAGCTCTATAAACCTTCTCTCTGCAACGCTGGGGGAGTCAGCCATTCTCAATTCAATAAACGTCCCAGCCTTACCCATTTAAGTGAACCTAAAGTACAGAAAAAAAAAAGTTTGGCTGCGCCTCAGTCAGAAATATAAATATTCCAGTGCTGCATGTTCCAAGGATTTTGTTCTTGGGTTTAATGATCACCCAACAGACTGAAATACTCGAGGAGACTTGAGGAATCCACTGGGATGGATTATATTGGCTGACTGATAGCCATCCTTTGCTTACAGGACATGGCAGACGATCCTTCAGTTTTACAATCTGCTTTGAAACAGAAAGTACTGTATCAAACTTATTATTGTCTCTTTGACCACTAGTGGCATAGTAGAGCAGTGTTTTTCATCCTGCGTGTGCACGCCATAGAATGCGTTGTTTTTATGAGACAGAAGTATTCACGTTTGGATAACAAGGTGGAGCGCAAAGTTATGAGCTAATGCTACCACGTATGGTTGGTAGCTGCATCTTTAGACTACATAGGTGCAAAGGACAGACAAATATAACCGCCTTATATGGGCATTTCTACTTCAACTGGCTTTCAACACAAAAAGCAACCATATTTGCTGAAGGAAACGGAGAGGAGATGTTACGGCTGGCGTTCCGCTTTCTTGGCAATACCACATATCATCAGTACAACAATGATGGAAAGATGAAGTTTCTCCAGCAAGTTTCGGAATATTTCCAAACAAATAAAATTTTGTAATGTTGTTTTAAGAGGTAGGAAATGCATTCAAGAATTTTGCTGAGAAAGAAGATAAACAAGACTGTGTTTGTTTACAGTGAATTTAACATCATGGTGCTTTTTTTATTATCTCCTGGGACATATCAACATATTACAGTAAGTTATAGTTTAACAATAATTCACAACGGTGACCTCTTTATATGTAGGTGGTGATTTTGTAGTATTAAATACTCTTTTTACAGCCATGCCACATATTCACTTTGCAGCATAGCCAACATTGTGATGCACTATATTTTCATTCATTCTTTTTTTAAAAAAAGACTCCTTCTGGTTGCTTTCTGTTTCTCCATGGTTACTGTGCAACTTGTCTATATATTTAAAGAGATACTTAACAGCTATTGATGTGGATATCTACATAATCCACACTGTCCTGTGAACCAGAGTCCAAAGATAAAAGGTTGCTAAACAGGAAAAACTGAAAAGAAGAAAAGTACTGTTGTGGACCTCTGTTTAATGACTACAGCACATACAGTATATTATAACATATGAACTGCAGGCTCTCAAGTGTAATGACATTTTATCCCAGCTCCAAACTCTCACTAATGCATACTCGTGCATACAGATCATTTCCCGATATTGGTAAGCTGACATTTTTCTGGAACTACCTGAGGTTTCCACCCAAGCTTGCCCCCTCACAACAACACAAGCAATGCATGAAGAGGTGCCTTTGTTCACCACGAAGAATGCTCATCTCACTTATCCCCTCTTTTCTGTCTCTCTCTCTCTCCCTTAACAAGCCAAGTTTGGAATGCAGCACACACTTTGACCATTATCCAAATTGTCACCAGACCATCTACCCACACGCTGTTTTCATTTAATAAACGCTGAGAGCTGACAACCGTTGAGCACGCATGTGCACAAACAGCTCACAGAGGTCCAGAGAGCTGAGATCCGTGGACTTGATTCAGATGTTTTTTTGACTGACTATTTGAGCAACACTCAGGATACCTTAACTGCAGCCAAAGCAGTCCGGGATAACCGGTGACTCATAAAAATTCAGAGGAAACCATACCCTAACTTCTGTCGTACATATTGCATTGAAGAAACATGGACGCGCTTTCTTTATACAAACAAGCATTATATGTGAGGACGACTTTGCCAATACTAATTTAAAAAAAACAAACAAAAACCAAAAGCAGCAGTAGCTTCCCAGGAAAAAAGTTTTCACTTAGTTCAGTAAAAACAATAATTTATAGAAACATGTGAGAAATGAAATCTTACCTTTCTGAGCTGGGTGAGCCCTGGTGAAGTGCTCCTGGGGCAGTTTCTCATTTTGCGAATCCTGACCCCGCAGAAGACAGCATCCACTTGCATGCTTCCTTTGCATCAGAGTATTTTGCCTTTCTTCCTCTCTCTCTCTTCCTGAAGTTTGAGCAGCCTTACCCCTGCCTCTCACTTCTCTCACTTTGCATTGCCCTTGTCAGTACCTCCCACGTATACACACAGAAAAAAGACACTGGGTGCAGGGTACAAAAAATACTCTGAAAAAGTCACAAAGTTGGGGATATGCCTCCTCCTCCTCTGTTCTTCAGTCTTCTGCCTGCGAACTAAAACCTTTACGGCTCCTTGTGCCGTAAACGCACACTCAGAGACTCCCTATCTCTCAGTGACACTGACTCGCTCTCTCTCTCTCGCCCCTTCTCAAACTTTTCCCACCCCTCCTTCCCTCGAGCCACCCCCTCCCCTTCTTCCTTCCTCCTCTCGCTCTCTCTCCTCCTGCTTCATTTTCCATCATCACCCCCCTCCCCCCCCACCACAACTCCTCCCACCCACCTAAACCCCCCACTGCTGAACTAATCTGCAGCTGGCCGGGTGATTGGAGCCCTGGTTGCTAGGGAAACCGAGTGGAGGGGGGAAAAAACTGAAAGAATGGCGCAGGAAGGGCCAAAGCTGAGCGCAAGTGAATACATAAATAAAAATCCAACTCCGGGAGCCAATTAATCAGTTTTATCTTCTCAAAGACTTCACATGTGACCAAAAATCAGTGGCAACAACAACCACAGGTAGTTAAGTGCTCCAAATGCTCAGTGTGTGTGTCTGTGTGATAAGATTTCAGAGATTTCAAAGAGAAAAATGGTTTGAGCTGATTACTGACCTATCCGTGTTAGGAAATACAGACTGAGGAATTCAGCTCCTCATCTTAAGCCCAAGGCAGCAGGGTAACTCAATGATCCTGTGGAGAAAGCAGAAAACAAGACCAGACAGGCATACTGATGACCAGGGCCATTGAATATTAACTTGTTCAAACCCACACACACTCTCTCTTTAGTAAGTGCATTATTGGAAGCTTAAAGACATAAATTCTTCCAAACCTGTCAAAAATCACACATGAACATGCAGTGAAATAGATGTTAAAGAGGCCTAAGACATGTCACATCTTAGATTGAAAAATGTTACCTAACAGCAGCACTGCTCTGTGAGCGCCTGCAGGTGTTGTATACTTTAATCAAGCATTAGTTACTTTTTTTTTTTTTTTTGCTTAATGGGTCCATTAAAGTTGAAATATGCTTTATTGGTGTGACCGTTTCTGTATACAAGAATGTCAAAGCGCCAAAATATGAAAACATATTTAATGTAAAGTTGTACAACAGTCATGTGTTGACTCTGGGTGATTCATGTTTCAGAGTGTGTACTCTGTGGTAGTTTTTTCCACCATAGATAACTAATAACACACATACACTGCTGTTAAAAAGTATTTGCCCCCTTCTGAGTTTTTTTTTCTTTTTTTTGCTTATTTGTCTCACTTACAGATTCCATCAAAAATAATTAATGACACAAAAATAACCAGAGTAAATGCAAAATGTAGTTTTTCGAGCGTTTATTTTATTTAGAGGGGGGAAAAGTTATCCAAACCTTGTAACTGGTTGTGCCACTCTTGGAACAAACTGCAATCAAGTGTTTGTGATAACCAGAAGATAAGGAGTCTTTCATAACACTGGCTCATTGGTCCACTCTTCTTTGCAGAGTTGTTTTAATTCAGTAACCCCGGGGGGTTTCCGAGCATGAATAGTCTGTTCAAGGTCAAAAGGCCAAAGGATCTCAGCCAGATTTAAGTCTGGACTTTGACAGGGCCACTCTAACCATTCAGAGGTGGACTTGCCAGTGTATTTCAGGTCATTGTCCTGCTGCACGAACTGATGGCTCGATATAATATTTCATTATTTCCTGGTAGACAGCAGAATTCATAGTTCCATCAATTACAGCAAATCGTCTTGGTCCCAGTGCAGCAAAGCAGCCCCAGACCATCACACTACCACCATCATGTTTGATTGTTGGTATGATGTTCTTTTTATGAAATGCTGTATTAGTTTTACACCAGACTCAAACCTTCCAAAAAGTTCTTTTCTCCTCAAAACCCTCCCATGGGATTTCTTTAGATGTTCTTTAGATGTTGTTCCGGGTTCATTTGTGACCTCTCCGATGAGTTGGAGTAATTTTGGTAGGCTGGCCACTCCTTTTAAGGTTCACCACTGGGCCAAGTTTTCTTTGTTAGTGGATAATGGCTCTCACTGTGATTCACTAGAGTTCCAAAGCCTTATACATGGCTCTGTAACCCAGGCTGATAGATGTCAATTACTTTGTTTGTATTGGCTGTACTCCTGTATTGGCTTCCCTTCATTGGCTTCCTGTTAAATCCAGAATTAAATTCAAAATCCTGCTCCTCTCATACAAGGTCTTAAATAATCATTCCCCATCTTATCTTAATGACCTTGTAGTGCCATATCACCCCATTATAGCACTTCGCTCTTGCACTGCAGGCTTACTTGTTGTTCTTATTTAAAAGTATTTCAAAGTAGAATGGGAGGGAGAGCCTTCAGTTTTCAGGCCCCTCTTCTATGGAACCAGCTTCCAGTTTGGATTCGGGAGACAGTATCTGTACTTTTAAGATCAGGCTTAAAATTTTCCTTTTTGCTAAAGCATATAATTAGGGCTGGATCAGGTGACCCTGAATCCTCCCTTAGTTATGCTGGGGGACTCCCATGATGCATGACCTTTCTCACTCACTATGTGTTAATAGACCTCTCTGCATTGAATCATACTTGTTATTAATCCCTGTCTCTCTTTCACAGCATGTCTTCTATCCTGTCTTCCTTCTCTCACCCCAACCGGTCGCAGCAGATGACCATCCCTCCCTGAGCCTGGTTTTGCCAGAGGTTTCTTCCTGTTAAAAGGGAGTTTTTCCTTCCCACTGTCGCCAGAGTGCTTGCTCATAGGGGATCATTTGATTGTTGGGTTTTCTCTTTATGTATTATTGTAGGGTCTACCTTACAATATAAAGCGCCTTAAGGCGACTGTTGTTGTGATTTGGCGCTATATAAATAAAACTGAATTGAATTTGTTTGTCAGCTGTTTCTTTTGCTCGTGCAGCTATTTGAGATCTTTAAGCCTACTTCAGTTTGTCACACAGGTTCTATTTAAGTATTTTTTTTTGATTGAACAGGTCTGACAGTAATCAGGCCTGGGTGTGCCTTCACAAAATTTCAAACAGCATTACTTCAGCAAAACAACTATCTTGCTGATCTCTGAGCCTAAACCCTGACCTCCCCTTTGAAATGCAAGAGAGATCTAAAAAGCCTAGCTTGTCCTTCAATAGCTGTGGGGGTAATAGGGTGGAAGGTGGAGGCTAGCAACATCTGTTTGGCATTTATGCCACCTTATTGTGTTGCTGAGTCCTCTATCAAGCCTACAGCTGGGATCCTGAGAGTGTACTGAGCCCACTGTCCAGGGGAGTCACACCATGACTATGAACACAACTCAAACAAGTTCTCAGTGCTTGATGGTGCATAGTAGGCTATTTGCAAGACCTCTGTTTTTAGCAAAGGAAGTGGCACTGAAATCACACCCAAAGTGTGTTTTGTTCCCTGTGCTGCCCTTTCCCTTAGCCTGTTATCCTGGAAGCTGTTTTACTTGCAATCCATGATTACGGAAAAATGATAAAGAAACGCCTGAGCACTCTCTAAGGAAATTTGTTCAGGAATATCCTGGCACTTCCAATAAACACACAATTCTTTGTCACACCGCACTTGTTTTTGTGAACATTTTTTTATTTTGTAATTATCAACAAATCAAGAAAATAAATGTCAAAGCTTTTCAGAGATAGCTATCGTTTACAGTCATACAGAGAGTTGCTACTTTCGAATAAGACTTCTCAACTTCCCCATAAAGAGTAAAACAAACATAACAAAACTGTTTATGGTTTCATAACTTATCCTCTCTTCCTCTTTCTTACTTCTGTCACCTTACTTCTATTTTGAATCACAGCAATAGTCCTGCAGTGACGCCTGTTTTCTTAAGGAATACTTGGTTATAAAACAAAAGACTTATTTTACAGCATTATGAATGAGCAACTGGGCCATTTTTAATGACACCACACAAAAAAGTTTCTTCATTATACAAAAATCTTGAGTAAACTTCACCTGAAACATATAAAGTCAACGGTTTATTTATTCAAAGTAATAATCATCAATGACAACATGTTTGGTGTAAACTGAATGTATATCAACCAAGCACATTTCTTTTAACCTGATTCCATTAAATTTACATTATTTTTACATTTTATAGATTGTAGCTATGTAGCTAAATGACATCATAAAATTGTATCCTTACTTAAACTCAGCATTTACGGTGTTCTAATATTTCAATTGCATTAATTAGATCACCTCTCTGACCCTTGTACTTCCGTTTTTTCTCCCTTGCATCCTTCTTGTAAGATAAGAGCAGGAAAAACAGACTGAACAGGCTCCCAGAATCGTGTGTGATATGTCTCCATCTATGGATCAGATGACATCTTTACACAGACCTTCAATAATTAGTGTGGATGCTGATTAAGCATCCACAGTATTGTTCTTCTACTTTTCATCTTCCGTATATTTTTTGGTCGCTATCTCCTTCAATACCGTTCAACTTAGAAAAACTTAGCCATTGTTGTCCTCTTTCATCTAATGTTATTATTATTGTAATAGATGTTATGGTTCTTTCATAAATGCCACCAATGCACAGTCTCCTCCGAATATATCTGTAGATGATGTTCACCGTCTTGTCGATATTTTTTCCCCTGCGCAACAGAGCAAAAGAGAGAAAGTATTCAAATTTTATATTTCTCAGTATTTGTATACAGTGGTCCCTCGTTTATCGGAGGTGTTATATTCTGAAAATAACCAGCGATAGGTGAAATCCGCAAAGTAACCAACTTTATTTTTTACAATTATTTTAGATGTTTTAAGGCTGTACAAAACCCCCTACACACTTTTCTTAGACTCGCACGAACATTTTCACACTTTCTCTCTTGTTTAAACACTCTCAAAGTTCAAACCTTTGTAGAAAAATAAGTCCAGTATTATAGAATGAAACCAAAGATCAAACCTTGTTTTCAGGTACAGAACATGAGAATAGAGCAGCTGCCAGAGAATTCAACATTAATGAATCAATGAATCATAAGTCCAATTTTTTGTGCAATAGTTATCTTCCTCTGCCTTTTTGGTCCTACCACAGGTGCCTTTGACGGTGCAAAACGTTTCGTCGACATTGTTGCGTTTGTTGGGGAAAAAACGTACAAACATACAGTACAGCACTTCAGAGTCACACTGCTGGCGATCGATGTAGCGATTTTGTACTGTACAGGAGAGAGTGCTCGGAGGCTAACAGGCATCTCAGAAAACGTTAGAGCACTTATGCAAATATGTGATGTGTTGATGAATCGAGCAGATATTTGAAGTTTACACAGCACCATTCTCGCATGAAAATACCTTAAAAGTTTATTTTGTGACCCAGAAAGAGTAATATTTCAAACTCCGCCACTCTGTGTTCCTCCGCCACTGCCTCGTTTGAGTTTTGGACGAAATGGATTCTGGGATATTGCATTTCGTCATTTCGAGCTGATTGGAGACCAGAACAGTGATTAGCTGGTTTTGTGGCACAAATATAACTGTGTAGAGAAAGAGTTGAGCGCGCACGGGCAGAAATGTTGAGAGCGTTAAGATGGCGCCGGTGAGGTCGGCTGCCGTCACGACTGCTCCGACCACTTTTTCTTTGTCTTTGTTTTTTAAGTTAGTTTTCAGCGTTTCTAAATCGGCAAAATCATCACCATTGGGTACATTAGGTATGACAGTGACACTCTTGTTTCTATTGGTATACAATGTACTCACAATTCGAAGTTTTTAACTCCGGATCCGAGCTGGCCGAGTGAGATCTTGAGGGAGAACAAAGGGAAGCGGCGGCCTAGAGGGAAGCGAGCCGGCGTCACGAACAGGCTGAGAGCTCGTGCACACCGCACACCTCTGCCTAGCATCCTGCTCGCCAACGTCCAGTCACTGGAGAATAAGCTTGACGACCTCAGGGCCAGGGTAAAGTTCCAGAGAGACATTCGGGACTGCAATCTCCTCTGCTTCACCGAGACATGGCTGAACCCCGCGGTGCCGGACCACGCCATCCAGCCGGCCGAGTTCTTCTCGGTTCACCGCATGGACAGGACACGGGACTCGGGGAAGTCAAGGGGAGGCGGCGTGTGTTTAATGGTGAACAACAACTGGTGCAACAGTGCGAACGTTGTTCCTCTCACACGCTCCTGCACACCAAATCTGGAACTACTGTCCATCATGTGTCGTCCTTTTTATCTACCTCGGGAATTTACATCGGTCATTGTAAGTGCCGTTTATATTCCACAATAAGCGGACACGGTCACCGCCTTATGCAAGCTGCATGAGGCACTCACACAGCACCAGACACAACACCGGGACGCTTATTGTGACGCAAAAATAAAAACAAAGGCTGAAACAGGAAGTTCCGGTTCAGAGGAAGGTCGCGCGCTGGACGGATCAATCGGTGGCCGCGTTACAGGACGCACTCGATGACGCAGACTGGGGCATGTTCAGAAACAGCTCCGATGATGATGTCAACGTGTTTACGGAAGCGGTTGTGGGATTCATCGGGAAACTAGCGGATGATACCGTGGAGACAAAGACTATCACAATGTTTCCCAACCAGAAGCCGTGGGTGGATAAAACCATCCGCGACGCTCTGAGATCCCGCACTGCTGCCTACAACACGGGACTCACGACGGGGGACATGGACCCGTACAAAGCCGCGTCATATAACGTGCGGAGGGCGGTGAAAGAGGCGAAGCAGCGCTACGGGAGGAAACTAGAGTCACAACTCCAACAGAGTGACTCTAGGAGCCTGTGGCGGGGACTAAGGACAATAACGGACTATAAAGCACCAACAACCGGTATGACGAACGCGGCCGTGACTCTGGCAGACGAGCTAAAGACTTTCTATGCTTGCTTCGAGGCTGCAGCTAAGGACTCCAACAATGCCAGTGTTAGCGGCGCTAACGGCTGCAGACAGGAAGATACTGCCAGCACCGGAAACGTGCTCGTCATCTCCGAGCATGAAGTAAGGAGAGCCTTCAAAAGAGTGAACACCAGGAAAGCAGCAGGACCAGACGGCATCCCAGGTCGTATCCTAAGAGACTGCGCATACCAGCTAGCTCCTGTGTTCACTGAGATATTCAACATCTCTTTATCTCAGTCGGTGATCCCCACATGCTTCAAAGAGTCCATCATTGTTCCTGTCCCCAAGAAACCCCACCCTGCTTCTCTCAATGACTATCGCCCTGTAGCCCTCACCTCAGTAGTGATGAAGTGCTTTGAACGCCTGGTCAGAGACTTCATCATTTCTTCACTACCAGACACACTGGACCCACTACAGTTCGCTTACCGTCCAAATCGTTCCACAGACGATGCCATCTCTCATCTCCTCCACACATCACTCACTCACTTGGACACTAGAAAGGGGAATTATGTTAAAATGCTCTTCATAGACTACAGCTCTGCATTTAACACCATAATTCCCTCCACACTCACCACCAAGCTGGAGCATCTGGGACTCAGCTCATCTATGTGTCAGTGGATCTCCAACTTCCTAACTGGCAGACCACAGGCCGTAAGGATGGGCGGACATGTCTCAGCCTCCACCACTCTCAGCACTGGAGCCCCCCAGGGGTGTGTTCTGAGCCCCCTGCTGTACTCTTTGTACACATATGACTGTGTGGCCACTACCAGCTCCACCACCATCATCAAGTTTGCTGACGACAAATATTATGTTTATTTATATTTCTTCATACATTCTTATATAGTTCTATATTGTGTATTTTGTTGTACAGTTATTTTATTTTCAACTTTAATTTATATATTTTATCTTATTCTTTCCCAGTTAAATTTACCCTTCATTCTAATTTGTGTTGTACAGTTATTTCATTTTTAACCTTAATTTATATTTTATTCCTTCCTAGTTAAATTTACCCTTTTTAATTTTTCATATTTATTTCCTATCTTATTCATAGCCTTTTCCTTTTTTGTTTTCTTTAGGTCACGAGCAGTTGTCCAAGCATTTCACTACATATCGTACTGTGTATGACTCTGTACGTGACAAATAAAATTTGAATTTGAGAGCGCAAGCAACACGTTGAGAGCGAGCGCAAATGCAAAAACTGAGTGAGAGGGGCTGCTATTGTGTATGTGTATGGATAATAGCAAACACCGAAATACATTTTTTGCACGCAGGAATGAATTTTGTTCACTCAAATTCAGCTTTTTTTCGCTCAAAATAATTTTTTCCTGAAAATACAACACTTGCAGCTGCAAACCTTTTTTTTACATGCGCTCAGAATAGTGGCACAAAAATAACGCCATACATATATAGAGACCATTACCAGCAATCATTCATTAATTTTTTTCTGTGTTTTTTTCTTCCACGGTTTGTTGATATGCTGTGTAGGTGTGTACTTGACTGGCTGATATCGACATAATGGGGGAAACATCTGACTATTGTTCACCTGTAGTTTGAATGCTGAACATTTGCATGTTTAAATCATAAGAACTGTCACTATACAGAGATGTGCTTCTGAATGTGGACGATGTGCCTTCTGATTTTGTAATGCAGTTCTGTTTGTGTTAAGTGATGTAAACATCCAATCGATTTACACTCTTCAAACGTCAAAATTGATCATTTGATTTTTTTTATGACACAGTAATGGTGAGTGTTCCCACCTTCTGCTCTTTGTAACTTAATGTGATCTTTCCGTTTTCGTGTTTTGGACATGATTTTGGAGTCCATCTTCGCAGTAGCGATTGACCGTAAAATAAAGCTACTGGAAATGTACAACTCTACATCCGTTCTTAGAACAGGAAGTTAGCATTTTCTCATGCACAGGGTCTATGAGCTGTCTGCCACTCTCCCAAGATTCATCTTAAAAACATTTGTTTCAACTGCTGCTGTGTGCACAGTGTTTGCTCTACTCTAGCCATCATTTTACCCTCAAAACTCAGCCATTGTTGTTCTCTTTACAACAGCGTGTGTTTCAAAGCTAGGAGATGTAAACTTTTTGAACTGTGTGGATCCAAGTAGAGGGATCACATTTGAGTCATTCAGTGATTCAAAGAATATGAACTTTTAATATTCAATCAGATGTTTTCTGACTCTAAATTTTCTTTTGTCATTACTCAGCTTTTTCTCATCTCCATTTTAAACACGTTCAGCTATTTTTAAACTTCTTCTGTGTCAGCTTTCAACAGTTCTGCACTTTTGTTTTCAGGTGAAAATTCTGCATTTTCCAGCTCATTCAAAAATTTTGACTTAACATTCAGCAATTATTTCATTTCAGCTCAAAACATTCAGCTATCAGCATTCACATAATTTTCACAAAATGCATTTTATAGTTATAGTACTTATTAGAGTCCTAAAATAATTTATTTTTTCTCTATATATTAGTAGAACCATGAAGTTTTCACTTTTCCGTTCCCTGAGCTCACTCTGGGTGGAGTTTTTTTTATCCTCCTCTCACCTCATGTTGTGTATTTTTGTCGCAAAGGAAACTTTATTAATTTCCTTCGGGATTAATAAAGTTTTTCTGATTCTAATTCTGATTATCTATTTATTTAGTCATAATTATTATTTTTTAATCACATTAACACAACGGGGTGACAACAATATTCCACATACTAGAAATGCTGCTCAGTATTTCATAAATTACATTTTTTAACAAATGTTGGAGTAAAAACCTAGTTACAGGGAAAATGTGTCTGCAAATATTAACTAAACATTTCTACAAAATTGCAGCAACATGGGCATAATGATACATGTGCTGAGGTGAAACTAAACTTAAATAATATTATCACAGTAGTCTGTTCACCACCAAATTAATTATCCTGGTCAGCTGGCTAAAAGTCTTTACTTTAGCAGCCTAAATCGAAGGCTAACATTAGCATTTGTTAGCATCAGCCAAAAAGGGCTGAGGTTTAAACTAGGGCAGTGTAACTTTGCCTGAAACCCCTTAAAGTGAACATAGGTATTATTATAGTGTTTATTAAAGTCCTCCAATAATTTTTTTCTCTCTATACATTAGTAGAACCATGAAGTTTTCACTTTTCCCTGTTATCTACATTGCTGACTTTCGCTAATTAGCTAGCTAGCTAGCTAGCAGTCACAGCTGTATCTATGAAAACTGGTCTGGCCACTGGAGGGAAAAACTGGTGGTATCATAGCAAAAATTATTTTAACATTAAAAAAATGTAAAGCTTAAAACTAAATAACCGTTATTTTTAAAATGAGTCAGCAAAATATTCCTGACTTATCTGGAGACAGCAAAAACCAGTTTACAAATGACAGACCTTATTTTGAGTTTGATTCCATAAAAAGTGACAAAAACATTAGTGTCCGTTGTGCGTGGGAAGAAAACTTCTTTTTAAAGCAAACCCCCCCCCAAATTTCCAAGCAAGCACCGAGTGCGCTACGACGTAATGGGCAACTCACAGAGAAACTCACGGATTCTTCCACTGACCGCTGCGGCACACCTTCACCAGGGTAAACCTCCGCCTATGCCACTCCTGCTTTACAGGTGAAAATAGAGCAACAGGACCACTAGTCTTTGATGTTATTTATTTTCTGCTGTGTTTTACTTGCATCTATTTGAAAGAGTGAGTGTAAACACACACAAAAAAAATATTTTATGTGCTGGAATGTGCAGAAAATAGGTTTAAATGTTAAACAAATTTCTTCCAGTCAGAGAATGTTGCATATAATTTAATTTTTGCTTGATGCATAAAGTTTCAAAGGTTAAAACTAATAAAACAAGTTTTAAAAAGAGACTTTTCCATTTGATTACATTTTGTATGATGGATTATGCAGAAAAAGTAGAATTGGGCTGAAAGATCTATCGCTTTATCACCTATTCAGGTTGTAAATCGTGTTTTTAAAAAGTAACTAAGTAATTAATTACTTTTGAAAATAAGTAATCAGTAAAGTAACGGGATTACTTTTTTGGGGGAGTAATCGGTAATTAGTTACTGATTACTTTTTTCAAGTAACTTGACCAACACTGGTCAGGAACAAATGTAATCGCATGGCAGGATGCTGTAAAATGACCAAACTTCAGCCAGGAGAACAACTGAGATAATTCATCCACAATACGAGGTTAGTCATTCATATACTGCTGCATGGGCTGGGCTGTAGTTTTAAAAACTGAGCTTAAATAAATGATTAGCGGTAATAAAAGCCGAGGGAGGTCAACAGTGATCACTGACTGTTTTAGGAGCTTTTTGAGATTAAATAGAAGAAAATACATAACATTAAACATGTTAACAACACAAAAGCCATATTAAATGCAGACTACTTTAGGCCCGGAAGTAGGATTCGTCACGTCATCACTTAACAATCGGATAGTAATCAGCCACAACTATTTTCAGTTGCATTCAGAAAGTTAGTCATGCAGGTCCATATGACAGAGAATATGCATGTTCTTTTTGTTTTCACATTATAATTTATATTTAATTGTGTTGTGGTTTGCAGTGTTTTGTGTTGTTTCACTTTAAATTTATAAAAGGAAAAAGCTGAAAATTTAAATAGTTAAAAGTTGAAATGTGAATAGTTGATTTTTGTATTATATGATTTATTTATTACATTTTATGTGGCGTGAATAAATAAAAGTATATTTACGGTGGCCCCTACAGACAAAGCACATACAAACTTCAAATCACGTACGAACCCTGAAGCACGTACAAACTCCAAAACACGTAAAACTCAAAAACACGTACAAACTCCGAAGCACGCACAAACTCCAAAACACGTAAAAACTCAGACGCACATAAAAACTCAAAACACGTACAAAAGACAACAGAAGTGCTCCAGGATGCTAGGGGCAGTGTTGAACTTTTGTTACCTAGTGGCTACACAAGCCAGCAAGTACCAACAACCGGATTTGGTGTGTGGTAATAACAGGTAAATGAACTTTTTTAAGCTTGCAAAGAAAAGCGTCTGGACTTCTTTAAAGAAGTCCTTTGACTACGATGACCTGGATGACTGAGAACCTTCACAGACAGTGTTGAATTCTTACACAGGTTTTTCTGTTATTTAAAGGAGGAAGTAATTTATTTTATTGCAACCTGTAATTTACTGTAGTTAACTTTTATTTGTTGAATTGTTTACAAGAGGTTTGAGGTGTGAAATAAACTGCAATGGAGTTTGAAAACAAAATATGTGTGTGTGGTTGGAGGATGTGTTTGTGTCGGGAGGGGGCGAAAATGTTCTTGTAAAACAAGGCTACATCCACACGTACACGGGTATTTTTGAAAAGGCAGATTTTTCTATGCGTTTGTGCCTTTCGTCCGCACATAAACGGCGTTTTTGATCACTGAAAACTGAGATTTTTTTTAAAAAACTCCTGCCAGGATGGAGATTTTCGAAAAGTCCGTTTTTGCATTTACATATGGACGAGGTAAACAGAGATTTTGTCACCCAACGTCAAAGTGTGCGCCTCTTTTTACGTGGCGGTATGCCCCCACGTTATTATTTACATGAGATTAATTTCTACAATGGAGGATATAGGCAAAATACTGTTGTTGTTAATCTTATTATCTGCAGTTTGTACATGCTTACATACACACACAGTTACTGTGTACATGTGGACGTAGCCAAAACGGGGCCTAGCAAAAAAAGTTTGAGAACCACGGCTCTACAAGGTAAGTGAAATAAAAATGTGAAATAAAGAAATCGTTCAAAGTGGGCTAGGTGCTAATTTTCAGATGGCAGGTCTACATCTAGAATTAAAAATAAGCACAAACAGACACATGTTGGCATCTTGATGCAAATTTACTAAAATCGCACGTGCAACACTTTCTACATATTTGACAACAGAGGAAAAACGCAAAGTTTGGATGTATTTTTAATTTGGATTTTTTTTTTATTTCACGCCGAATTAGATATTTTAAAAATCAAGCCCCAAATCACAAAGTCTCCTCCCTGTTTGTAGTGTAAGGTCAAAACCATACAGTACTACAGAGAGCCCCAACAATCAAATGATCACCCCTCTGACCAAATACTAGGAGACATTACCAGGAGGAAACTTCCAACGGAACCGGGCTCAGAAGGGGCGGCCATCGCTGCAACCGGTTTGGGGTGGGGGAATCAAAATGGAGACGAGATGGCCTGAATTACAGTTGTTAAAATTTGGATTTGAGGGCAGATCATAAAATTTGATGGTGATGCTTTCAATTTTTGACTTGGTGCTAAGATTCTGCTTCAAGATATTAAAAGAAGCAGGGCAGTGGGGAAAAGCCAGAATGGTTATGTTAATCATTGCTGGCTTTAATGAATCACCTAAAGGGTTTTCGCAGAGCTTTTCCCACAGTAGGAAAAAAAAACCTGAAAATTTTGGACTTGTTTTGGAGGAATGGGGATGATTTGGAGCCTGATTGTTATATGCCTCATCAGAGCCTTATCAAAAGACAAATCATTTGCCATCGCAACCTTTAAGACATTGTCTGGGGAGCCAAACTCCTTGATGAGGTATTTGGCTATTTTCTTCATGAACTTTTCCTTGTTATTTGTCAGACTTGTGGCGGACTCTGTGCTGCTGAGTTCAGGCTGTATCAGATCTTTCAGACGGTGTAGTACCGTGTCTAGTTCTTTTTTAGTAGATTCAGCGGTCCTGGCAACCCAGTGCTGAGTGTCAGTTTTAGATTTGGTGATGACTCTCAGGAAGAGCGAGAACACGAACTGACTGGAATTCTTCTCAACATCAGAAGATGACCCTGACACAGAACTCATCTCTGACTTTAAAGAGGAATCTTTGAGAGAGCCTGAAACGCTGGCAGAGAATTTTTTTGGGAGACATGGTCCCAGATTTTGGTGTTCCAGGTGATTTTTCAGGTGCCAGAGAACTTTTTTCTGGTGACATGCTCCCAGATTTTGGTGTTTGAGGTGATGGAACAGATTCTTTACCACTGCCATCTGAATCTGTGCTTGTTTCCTATGTTGGGGTCCTTGTTCTTTTAATAAAGTTCTGAATGTCATCCATCGCCACAGAAACCTTGTCCTCAATCATTTGATCTTTGCCCTCGTTCTCCACCCAGAGTAAAAGCTTTTGTAAAAACTTTTCTAATGCGTATTCTACGAAGACATAGAGGACTTCAGCAGAAAAGGGACAGTTTGAGTCATGTGCTGGTTGTGGAGTCCTGGAGATGACTGTGTCGGAGAGGGCTCTACCCATTAGAGGCTCAGGAATTTGATAAAGTCGACCTGTCATAAGTAGATCAAACAGTCTTCCAATGTTTTATGGATGATGAAGTGTTCTTCTTTCTTTGTTAACTTGTCAAACCTCTGATCTAATGGTGTCAAATTCAACTGGAGAAGAACGTATGTAGCGAAGTGTGTTTCGGGAAGGGGCTCGACTGAAAGGGGGACTGAAAACCATACTTTCATCGGAGGACACTGTTTATACTTGTGGAACTTACACATGTTTTGTAGACAAACAACAAATTTCCTGTTTGTCTTTATTACTTGTCTCAGCTCTTTTTGCAGTTTTTCAAACTGTTTTTTCGCAAACATGGAAAAGCGGTGTTTGCGCGCTTTGAGCCCGGAGTGTGAGGTGGATGGCAAACATTTAGAGAAGTCGTCTCTCACCTTGTTGATAATTAATCCTGCAGTAAAGGCAGGTTTGGGTAAGCTACATCTCTCACAGAGCTCTTCACTGCTTGAATGCATGTTCCCAAGTATCTCATTTAAGATGTCAGCTGCAACCACTTCTACTGGGGTTGGAGCTCGGATACTTTGGCTGTCTGCAGTTGATGTTATTTTGTCTTGTTCTGTTAGAACTGATTCTTGTGGGATCTCCATTTTTTCCTCATCCTCATCTTTTTCTGTCATCGCTCCATCTGAGCTGCTTGATGACAAAATTGCAGAAATCTCTGCGATTGCTAGTTGCAATGGCATCTTTGAATCCATACTTTCTGTACCGGAATCAGACCCTCTTGACAGGCACTGGCAGCGCAGCTTACGTGCTACATGCATTTTAAGGCACGAGGCAGCGTGACAAACCATGCGGTGCAGCTTTTCAATATTACTACATTTCCCGCTAACATAAACGGCGGGGTCTTGCGGGAGATTGGGGCTTTTTGTAATGAATTCAATTGCTGAGCTTTTCGGAGATCCCTTCCTCAACCATCCGTGTCAGCTCGTCAGCGCTCTCGTGTCGCTGTTTTGGGACATTAAGAGCGCTGGCGGCTGAAATCGAGTCTCCAAGGAACGGGATTATTTTTCCCGCATCTAAAGGCTCTTCCCTCGTCATGCAATCCTGAATAATAGGAAGGGCTACTTTCAGGATTCTGCTAGAGGCGATCTGAATGATTTCACAAATCATATCAGCGAGCACCGCTCGGACGCCGGAGTAGCATGTGTCATTTTTGATCATGCTCCACTGAACTTCAGAGAGCCTTTCAAAGCACCTGTTGATAAGGTGGCATAATATGGTCTGCTATGACCACGATTGAAATCTCATTTTCGCTGTGTGTTGCCATTATCGTATCAATAAAATGAGATTTTCTTCTTTTGAGAAGAAAGGTGTGAGAATTTTCTTGTTTTAGAGAACGCCGACTGTTGAACATTTGCAAACAGATGAGCAGTGATTTGTCTGTCTGAGAGCTCCTATTTAAGGGTTTAGCTGCCTGTGACGTGGCTGACAGATCAAAGCAAAAGCGAATTCCTTTGATCTGCCAGTGACGTCACAAAGAACGCACGCGCACACGGATAAAAGCCCCTAGCCCACGCTCACAGCTGCGCAGCAGCAGATTTGAGTTGGCCCGCTATATCCCAGGATTCATTGCGAGTCAAAGGTTTAAGAAAAATGGCGGACGGTCGAAGCGACGCGGTCCAGATATAAACTCGAAAGTAAGTACTGGGCTTTTATCTCACTTCAACTATACAGCGGAACAAATGTTAGCATAATGAAAAGTCTTAAAAAGTCACATTTAGCGAACCCTCGGCTAAGTTACATGATGTTAGTGATATCCCCACTTAACGCGGCTCTTTGGTCGGTTAGTTAGTTTAGGTTTCTGCCGAAGCTGGGTCTGTTTTTCGGTGTGAAGCCAAACGTATTTAAACGTTTTAGGAAACGCCGAGCAGAGTGTTGACCAAATATTTGGCCCGCGAACTGTGTTGAGGGCGCGGACTCAACCATGCTGTGCTGAAGTTTGTCCTTAAAGAGCTCTCATCCTTTATAAACCACTAATAATGAGACAGGCAGTAGATGGATAAGTCCTCCTCTTGTTTCCTGCTGTTTTTGTCATCCTTATATCAAACAACCAAGTCTGTCACCTTTGTTATAAAGACCAACACTATGCATGATCATGTCCTGTTTCTCCTTTCTCTGATTAAAATACATCAAGTGTGTCTTTGTGATTCAGGGCTCGCAAAATTTCAAAATCCCTGGTAGCCCTTTGGGCAGGGACTCTTCAGTTTTTGGTAGCCCAAAATAAATTTAAGTAGCCCGAATAAAAAAAGAGAGTAATGTTTTGATTGATGTTT
Organism: Mchenga conophoros; assembly: GCF_057382185.1. Taxonomy (NCBI): domain Eukaryota; kingdom Metazoa; phylum Chordata; class Actinopteri; order Cichliformes; family Cichlidae; genus Mchenga; species Mchenga conophoros. Next base: position 18,986,108 of record NC_140532.1, on the reverse strand, counting down.
TGTTTCCTTTACAATATTATACATTAAAGTATAATTGTAACGGAAACAAAACATTAATCAAAATATTGTTGAAACACAAATTACAAGATTGTACAACAAAAATTACAATCATCAACTCAAATACTTGGTTCTAATTGAACAGAAATTTCTAAGAACTTGTAAGAACTGTGTAGAACATGAATCGGTCTGTGTCAGATCCTGAATTTGAAATTTCCACTGAAGTCACGGGTAAGAGGCATGTGGAACAAAGATCGAGGCCATTTGCTTTTTGAAGTTTGCAAAGACTGCTAAATTTTGCCAGTGGTAGTTCACTCTTTGCAACATAGTACGCTGTTCTAAACAGATTTTTCAGGTTTATTTTTAGTATGTTATTTGCAATTGGTGTTTGTTCTGGGAAAGATATTGCAGACTGAGCAATAATGCATTTCTTGCATTTCTCATGGGTTCTAATGGGGGCCTTTCTTAAAATTACTGGTCCCAGTAACAAAGGCGCTTGTCGACTCAGAAATCGAGGGAAAACCAACAACTAGGGGTGGGCAATATAAACGATATACGATAGAAACGATATAAATTTGGCCAACGATAGAGATTTTGACTATATCGCGATAGCGCATGTTGATGATGTCATCAAGCTGCGCCTGTTTTGGTCGAAAGCATTGCAGCGGCTAAAACCATTATCATCTGTAAATTATACCGGGCGTCAGTCACAGGAAAGAGATGAAGCACTTTTGAAATATGGGGAAAGCCAAAAACCGTGCTTCCTCCACTTCCGTAACATTGATTCATTAATGTTCAATTCTCTCGAGCTGTTCTATTCCCATGTTGTTGCAGTATATTAATAACTAACCTCGTATTTTGGATGAATAATCTCAGTTGTTCTCCTGACTGAAGTTTGGGCCGTGTATAGCATCCTGCTATGCGATTGCATTTGTCCCTAACCACCAGAATCCCTCACGTTAACTTTTATCGAGTGAAAAAAAAGTTGGCGTTCATCCTCCAGCTTCACTGTGCTAATGTTATGCTAACATAGCTGTGTCGCTAGTAGAGCTGGGCGATATAAGATTTTTTCATATCACGATATGTTTTTTTCATTTCAGGCGATAACGATATATATCACGATGTAAGCCAAATAACTATATTTGTAAGATTTAAATGTACCATTGCTCACGAGTAAAATGTCAAATAATCAGCAGCTTGTTTTGATTTAAATATTTATTTCCCATAATAAGTTCAACAGGGTAGATGTACTTAAGGAACATGAGACTTTTTTAGATAAATGAAGGCAAATATTGCAAACTACACAAAAGGCAGCCGCTAAAGCGTTTAAGTTTCAAAATAGAACAAACAAAACAGACGACTAAATTGTCAGTTCCACTTAGAAACAAAATATTAATTCTAAAAACAAATCTTAGTTTGTTTTACAGAATAACAGACAAAGTGACTAACTTTTGTCAATATCAAATAAACTGAGAACTAAAAGGAAATTCTCAATTTCTCCTTGTTGTATAGCTTAGCTTTTTAAACAGTTTTAATAGTTACTTTAGTCTGACAAAAGCCGAATGACAAATTAGCGCTTCCAGTCAGAGATTGAGCATGCACCGGTTTATTGTATTCCCAGACTTGCTTTCGGCACAATTTACAGTGCGAGCTACTCTGTTTTTTGTCAGACTTGAAATAGCCGAAATACCTTCACACTACGGGACTTCTATGGCTCTTCAGTTCGACAATCTCTCCGGCCTTGGAACCATCATCTGTTTTCTCTTCGGTAACCTTCGGTCACGCTCTCAGTTGATTTTTCTCTAGTCGGCACACTCATTTCCTCCATTACCCGGGCGGCACGGCGGCTGGCTGCTTCCCAAAAAAATACACATGTGCGGCTTGACACTTGTGCTGTACGTAACAAGTCACGTGACGTAACGCTGCGGCTGTGATTGGTTCGGCTCTGCGCTAGTTAATTTGGATTGGATGTTCCTCTTTTGTTTTGTTTTTTTTTAAGAGGACAAGAGCGGTGAGGCCTATCGCAATAGTTAAATTTTTCTATCGAGAAAAAGTTATTTCGCAATACATATCGGTCTATCGCCCAGCTCTAGTCGCTAGCAATCACGTAGCACAACATTATATACCAGATAGTCCAACTTCAGTAACCCTGCAAATGCCACTGCTGTTTTGTTTTCTGTCTTCATTTATGTTGGAAGTGGTAGCAGAGCTGTACGTTTGAATTAGTTTCAAAAATCTCTGTCAGAACATGGTATGAAATGTTTAGGTGTAAACTAGCGAGCTAAATTCCTGTTAACTTGTAACTCCGTTAACTTTAATAAATTCTGTTTTCATGGATGCATGGATGTAAAACTTAATTGTTACACCCGATAAAGTCGCAATGCTCATGATTTAATTAAAGATCAAAGAATTTAGTTTTTAACTCTTAGTGTTCGTTTGACTTTGGGACCTGAAGGGGACGGAGTTTTGGACCCAGATTATTCCGCGAAGCTCCTCACTACAGCAGCTGTAATGCTCTGACTATCCATCAAGCCGTGCGGCTTACCAAAGTTGTACTACAACATTTTTTAACAGATTTCTGCACGCAAAAATCGGTTCGAGGTCAGTAAGCACAACCAGAATTCATACATAAGGCACACTCTCGATTTTTGAGAAAATTAAAGGATTTTAAGTGTGCCTTATAGTGTGGAAAATACGTTATACAGAAGAAAAGAATATATCGTGATATATATTGTTACCGCACATGCTTCAAATTAAATCGCGATATGAATTTTAGGCCATATCGCCCAGCCCTACCAACAACACACCCGGCAGAACATTATGTTATTTACACGGGTGCACATAAGTGGTCCGCATGTGCACATTCGCTGTCAAAATAAAAGATGCGCACCAGATAAGAAGTTGCAACGCGCGTTTGCGTCCATATAAAAGGCACTGTTTTTGTCCGCTAGAGTGGGATTTTCACGGCACATTCTGCACCAAATCTCTGTGCGTTCATCATTTGTTTGAAGCCAGCTCGCCTCCTGCAACCACTTTTCCGAGAATACGTGCTTCTTTTGCGGTTCGGACATTTCTTTGGAGGTGGAGGAACACCAAAGTAATTGCTTAAAGGAGCTTGCTTCTTCGACATCTTTAAGAGTTCTAAACAAGTGTCTGTCCCCCTCTGGAAAATCTTATGTACGCAAACACGCGTTGCAACTTCTTATCTTGTGCGCGTTTTTTATTTTGACAGTGAATGGGCACCTGCGAAACACTTCTGTGCAGCCCTGGTTATTTAGCTTGTTATATTGCAGCCACAGAAATTTGTCCATGAAACCATAAAGCTGCACTTTCTTTTTGCCTTATAGTCTGATTTGTCAGAACTTTTCCGTTTTGTGGTAAGCTTTTCTTTGGCTGTCACTTCTTAACTCTGACCTGTCTTATTTGGCTCAGCAGAACTAAAATATATATCCTGCTGCTTTTACACACACACACACACATAACGGTCAGCGATTCTCTGCGCGATCAACCTCTCATATGTTTAAGCTTGCTGCGGGAGATTTCACTTGTCATGTTTGCATAGTAAGCTAACGATTAATAAGACGATGTCAGAGGAATTGGTGCGCAAATTATTGTCACTCACCAATCAGTGCTGTCGCTCTCTATACACAGTTTGCGCGATTGCAAAGTGAAAGCAAAAAACAAGCACAAATTCAAACGCGATTTAAATATGTCACATATTGACAGTGGCTCACCGATGCCAATGACACAATTACCCAGCTACATTTCCGAAAGAATGCAAAAGCATTGACATATATTTTTCCTTCCTACAATAGCCCGACGTGCAGGGCAGAGATAGATTTTGGTAGCCCGACTGGAAAAATCGCTAGCCCCGGGATGTCGGGCTAGCGATTTTACGAGCCCTGTGATTATAAGAGAAAACAGTTTTCATCCTGCAAGTTAGCAGATATTTGATAAACTTCTGCTGCTTTTGTTGTTAACTGCCATGGTTGATTTCCTTCCGCAAGTATCCAGAGTCAGAAGAGACTGAGAAGGTGAGGGGAGTCTGGGCAGAGGCTCTCCACCCCTGATAGACACGAGGATAGACCCAGGACATTGTGTGAAGAAGAGGAGGAGAAAAAGGAGCAAGCAGCAGCTGATAGATGCAGAGGAGAACGGGGGGAGTGCAGACAGCTCTCTGTAGTTGAGGGACTGGTAAAAACATTGAAAATGCTTTCTTGATATTTGCTTCCTGTATTTGCTGAAGTATTTCCAACACAAACTGTAACAGCTGCATACAGGGAACCACTCACTGATGTTTATCCTGCAGGACAGGATCTGACTGGGAAAGAAGGAAAAATAAGGGAACCACGGACAACTTTGATAATATTTTGATTTATCCAGAATATATTCAGTTCAAATATTGTTTTCATCACAGTGGGATTGTGCTGGTTTCAGTGGGGAAGGTATGCAGCTCATTTAAATACAAAGAGCTGTGAAAAGTTGTTCATTTATAAAGTGTGTTAGTATTTTATAAGGATGTAATGTTTCTGTATCATTTCTCTCCTTTTAGAGCCTCTTACCCAAACATCAGCCTGTTTAGTGCTCTCATATCTTCAACCTCTTAAGTAAGTTGTACAGAACAGTTTTCTCATCAATAAAAGAATATTTACTGCATCAGTGTGTCTTCATTTCATCCGAAACACACAAGGATCAAATCTCTGACTTTATTTGAATGTATACCTTATAGATCCCCGTGGTGGAAATTCCTCTGCATTGCCTCAGGATAGCCACTGATTTGAATGTAATTCTCTCCCAGATATGTCACACAGAGCTGAAACGACAGTTTTCTCCGCTGAAAGTCAAACGAATGACATCAAATAAAGATTTTCTCTATATCTGTCCAACATGCCGTCCACCACCGCTGTAGCTGTCACGGTTGCTTGGCAACAGAAACTGTTGTAGGCTAGACCGTCAATTCACTTCAGGTCTTCTCAGCCTTCGAAGGCTCCGGCTCTGTGACTCAGTCACCCTGGTAACTCCCAACAGCTGAGCGACAAGTATTGATAAATGTTTCTCTGCACACTGTGAAATCTAATGTGTTTAATTAAAAATATTAAGAAGACTGAACTTTTTTTTAAATCAATTTGTTATTAGAACTCAGTTTAAGTAAGCTAGCAGTTCTTTTTATTCAAGAAGCTGATCAACTCAGTTTATTTGAGTAGTGTTAAATTCTAAAAACTAAGTAAGCTTTGTAAAAACATGGATTCTGACCATCCTGAAAAGTTGCCGGAGGTACTTGATTCAGTCCACAGGATCAGTCAACGACGTAAGTCCTCTTCTGAGCTGAGTCAATAGTAACACCAAGGTTCCTGATAGGAGGTTTGGCAAATGTAACAAGTGGACCCAAGTTTTCCATAACAGTAGGTACAATTTTTTTAGGAGCACAAACAAGGACTTCAGTCTTCTCATTTAGCTGAAGAAAGTTTTCAGCCATGCAACCTCTAATGGAGTGTATGCAAAATCTGTAGCTTGGAAACATCTTGGGGCTTAAAGGAGATATATAACTGAATATCATCTGCATAGCAGTGGTAAGAAATATCCTTAAAGGTGCTCAATAAGTGCTGAAGAGGAAGTAAATACAACATTTCCAGCTCATTCAACATTTTTAACTTAACATTCAGCAGTTATTTCATTTTAGCTCAAAAACATTCAGCTATCAGCATTCACACTGCAGTTTCTTCAGAAAATTCATTTTCTAGTATTATTAATCGTGTGCTTTTGCAAATAATAATAGCAAGAAGCGCCTACAACAGACTGCGCACGCGCAATACGGAGGTTAATTTGAGCCATTGCTTCTGCAAGTTAAGTTGAGAAAAATTATAATTTCTTAAATACAGAAGCGTGACACGAGACAGACCCACAATGTGTGGGATAAGAAGTGTAGACACGAGAAACTAAACGTGTTTTAATTTTTGTTTTGAAACGCTGAAAGTTTTTTTCGTGATTGTCACTGCACCTTTAAGATAAAACCACGTGATCTTGTTGCTATAGCGTCATATCCGGACGTACTCTGTCAGTGCAATGTTTCCATAGATGTTGTGTTATCAATGGAAACGAGGAAATCCACATTTAATTAGCTGGCACAGCAACGCCAGCTGAAGCATTAAATGTCCGGTTTGTCCACATAAGTAAAAAGAGTCATCGAGTTTCTTCTCGTCTGTCAAGAAACTGCAGTAACTACCGAGTACCGTAAGTTCAAATATTGCTACCAAATTGTAGAAAAATAGCTAAGTATGCTTGTAGCCTATTGTAGCGCCAATCTAGTTTGCATCTTTACTTTAAAGTGTAATCCTCTGGGTAAAACCTGCAGTGTTTACCAAGAGAGCAAAGATTATATTTTACAGATGACTCCTAAAAGGTGTTTCGCAATACAAAACTAGCACATGTGGATCCGTTCAGCTGCTGGACTGAGCTAGCAGCTGTGTGACATTATGATCACGATAGCCCTTGGAGCAAGAGGAGCCCTCCTCAGCTTGAGGTGCACTTTGCAGAGAGCAGGCTCCTTTGCAAGACTTGGACTCATTCAGAACACCAGATCCGGTTTTGTTAGAAGGGGGCAGATTTTAACCCGCATACCCAAGATTACACTGCTATGTTGGGGTGCAGTCAACGGTTCTTTAAGTGCAGTCAGATGCCAGGAAGTTCTTGTTCAACCCCAGGCTTCGGAAAAAAAGTCTTTGGCTAAAATCCAAGTGCACAGACTTATATTTTTTCTTCGCCTCAGCTTCCGGGCGTTGGTCCTGCTCTTCAAATTTGTCCCCCTTCTTCTCCTTTACCCCTTGGTTCTGGTGTTTACCCGCTGGATGCCTCATTGGCTCGATGCTTTGCTGTGGGTGACTGAGACCTCTGGTCCTACTTTCATCAAGCTGGGGCAGTGGGCTAGTACTAGACGAGACATCTTCTCTCAAGATTTCTGCAACCGTTTCTCCAGGCTCCACGTCAAGGTACGCCCTCACTCCTGGGCTCATACCAAGCAGTGCCTCCGGCGGGCTTTTGGGGAGGGCTGGAGAAGGGTTTTGGTGTTTCGGAGTAAAGAACCGGTGGGATCAGGATGCATTGCACAGGTATACCGAGGCTGGGCCAGGGTGGACCAAGTGGAGGACCCAGCTTTCCAATCAATAGTAGAGGAGATGGAAAAAGACGATTTGTTGGAAGCCTGGGAGATCCCTGGTTTAGGGGGCATGGCAAGATCTCTGAGGCAGCTCTGGAGGGGGAGTGGGGAGGAAGAGAGCAGTGAGGACAAAAGTCTTCTAGATGGTCAGCAGGAGGAGCGCCTGATACCTGTGGCAATCAAGGTCAGTCTTGCAAGATTGTTTCCTCTCCTACAGATTCACATCACAGTCATGGAGTGTAAATAAAGGAGAACATGCTGTATGATTTTTTTTTTTTCCTTCTTTTTCTTGCACGTTATGTTGGGTGTGTATAAATTGTATCCGATTCGTTGTAGGTGGTCCATCCAGGAGTGAGGAGACAAGTGGAGATAGACCTGTTGCTCATGAAAGCAGGTAGTTGGCTTCTGCACTGCCTGCCTGGACTCAAATGGCTCAGTATTTGTGAGATAGTGGAGGAGTTTGAGAAGCTCATGACCAAACAGGTGATGTAAAAATATTCAGACTCCTACATTTAACCTGGCACAAGCGTTTTTTTGACTTTGCACATGACTTTTAAATAGAGCTTTAGCATTCTGTGTACTAAGACAGGTCACAGTTAGGTGCGATTTCCATGCGTTTTAGATTGATCTCCGTTTTGAAGCCAGAAACATAGAGCGTTTCCAGACGAATTTCCGTGATTTTGATTATGTAAAGTTCCCTACTCCTTTGCGACCATTTGTCACCAGAAGCATCTTAGTGGAAACCTTTGAAGTGAGTATAATGATCTGCAAGTAATTGAGGTCATTAACTGATGACAGTATAGTTCAGTTAATATTCAGCCTCCTTTTCAGGAGAGTGAACCCATTTCAAACTACTTGAGCTCCGAGGTACCCAAGGAAGTGAAGCAGAGGATAGCCAAGATGGGAGTAGACACGCTGCTGAAAATGGTAAGATCCACAACCCAAGGCAATTGGTGTAAACGATAAATGTTTTATATACTTAAGGATGTGTGCAGAATGCTATCATGTGACAATGTAAACTTCTTTATTCCAGGTTTTTTTGGATAACTTCGTCCATGGGGATCTTCATCCAGGCAACATACTTGTCCAGTGTCAGGGTCCTCTCGCTGGCTCGGGAGACGGTACTGGTATTTCAGGGGAGCACCATGGGAAAACCACGCTCACTGATTTGTTGGACACGGTGGTGGTCAGTGTCAGGCCACCGCCGTGTCCTATCCAGCTGGTCTTGTTGGATGCTGGCATTGTAGCCCAGCTCAGTGACCGTGACCTTGCCAACTTTAAGGCTGTCTTCACAGCTGTGGTGCTGCGTCAGGTAGGAACCGATGCAGGAAAATTTTATAGCTTCTTTAAGATGTACTTTGTGCCATTTTATGTAAAGTGCCTACAGCACTTAAGACTAAGTGTTGTGGGGGTGTCTGAATGAAACTGTGAAGAACATCAATGTATAAGCTGCCTAAATGTGAATGAGAACAGTCTTTAACTAATCTGCAATGACGATAAGTGTTTGAACAGTGACACAGCTTTGGTCATTTGTACACCACCACCCATGAAACAGTCACAGAATTTCTTGTGTGGCTTTTTTTTTTTTTTTTTTTGTCCCAGGGTGAGCGTGTGGCAGAGTTGATTCTGAATCATGCCCGAGCTAATGAGTGCAAGGATGCCGCGCTGTTTAAAAAGGAGATGGCTGAGCTGGTGGATCATGCCCTCAGCAGCAACACCCTCTCACTGGGAAAGGTATGAACCAACATTTGCATTGTGTGTGTTATGACCAGGATGATGATGGTGGTTAATGTAATACAGTAGAAGACATTATAATATTATAGAATACTTTTATTTTTAAATTTAGCACTCCTTTTGTGATTCCAGCAACTTGATACATGTCTATTTTGTATCTGTATTGTTTGCTTTTAGAATTTTTAATCGTTTTCCTCTTCACTACAGCTTTCTGAAAAATGAAAATGTGTAGATAAAATAAATTGGCCTCAACATAAATTCATGCAAAACTATTCTTATCTAAAAACCTTCTAGTGAAGCAATAAACTGTACGAGAGGCCTGATCATAAAAATCCAAAACCAAAGCTGTTGTGAATTTGGCCAATCCAAACTCAAATCAGTTATTGGTTTTCATTTTTGTGTGTGGAGTCAATGTCTTTGTCGTATTTGTATGTGGAAGTTACGTAAACTATGAGGAAAGTTTCTTGATGCATTCTCAATCATCCAGGAAAGTAAATCTCCAAAAGTTGATTCTGTTCATCTGGACGTAGCGTTTTGTGGGAGAAACGTTTCGTCACTCATCCAAGTGACTTCTTCAGTCTCAGCTGACTGCAGGTTTCCCCAATCTTATAAACAGTACATTTGCATAATGACTGAAACCAGCCCACTGAAGGAACAATGGGCTGGGAGGTCAGTTCCTTAATCCTCGTTGGGATCCTAATTCCTGTGGCAGGTTAGCCTTCTTAGACTGTGAGGTTTCCGTCAGTAATGGGGGACATCTAAAAGCTGACGTGTACCGTAAACCTACACATACGGATCAATATTTAAGGTTTGACTCTCATCATCCACTGGAGCACAAACTGGGTGTCATTAGGACGCTACAACACAGAGCGAACACCATCCCCACTGACACAGCGGCCAGGGAAGCAGAAGAACAGCACATCAAGAAGGCCCTGAGTAAATGTGGTTATCCCAGCTGGACTTTTGTCAAAGCTGGAAAGGCAACTAAAGAAAGCTCCAGTCGATCCAGGAGAGAAGGAAAACCGCTGCCCAAGCGAAAACCTTTTAAACCCCAAAACACGCTGCGCCAAAACTTGGTCTACCCCGAGGATCGGGTCCCCTGACACAGAGTAACATAGTGTACGCTGTTAAGTGCCAGGAGGATTGCCAGGATTTATACATCGGGGAAACCAAACAACCTCTGGCGAAGCGGATGGCACAACACAGAAGAGCTACCTCGTCAGGCCAGGGCTATGCAGTCTATTTACACCTACAGGCCAGTGGACACTCTTTCAAGGATGAGGATGTACAGGACAGGGAGGAACGCTGGTTTGAGCGCGGAGTCAAGGAGGCCATTTACATGAAAAGGGAAAGACCATCTCTGAATCGAGGAGGGGGCCTAAGGGTACATCTTTCGCCATCTTACAATGCTGTGATTGCAGCCATTCCCCAACTCTGTGACTGGTACTCATGGCCATTGATCAGTGGGTTTTGGTCAGTGGTTGTTGATCAATGGTCATGAGAATTTGCATAATTAAGATTAAGGAACTGACCTCCCAGCCCATTGTTCCTTCAGTGAGCTGGTTTCAGTCATTATGCAAATGTACTGTTTATAAGATTGGGGAAACCTGCAGTCAGCTGAGACTGAAGAAGTCACTTGGATGAGTGACGAAACGTTTCTCCCACAAAACGCTACGTCCAGATGAACAGAATCAACTTTTGGAGATATGAGGAAAGTTAACACAAATGTTAACACTATGGACAGGCTTCACTACATAATCAGTGATTTTTAATAGTGGTTACATAGTTCTTTGCTGGGGTTTGTTTTCTTTGCTTGCAGGTCCAGGTAGCCGACTTACTTTCCAGAGTCTTTGGCCTACTCATCAAACACAAGGTATAACATCACCAGGTTTTTATACTTTAAAAAAAAAAAATTGATCTTAACAGAATCTTATTTATCTGTCAAATATGTATTTCGCTTGTCACCGTGTTTCCAGGTCAAGCTGGAGAGCAACTTTTCCTCAATAATTTTCGCTATCATGGTGCTGGAAGGCCTGGGAAGGTCTCTCGATCCCAACTTGGACATTCTGGATTTAGCCAAACCCCTGCTGTTGAAGAACTGTGCCTCGCTGCTGTGATGCACACACAAAGGAAGCAGCTGTATAATAAATGTACACACAAGCGTAGTATGCCTTTAGTGGATCTACAGTTCATGTGTACATCCTAATAATACCATGACGTTTGTCTTTAGGCTTACAATGCAAGATATTCCTGTGTGGCATACACGTCTCCTCCACATTTCCATAGTGGTGATACCAAAATATACCTCATTATATGGTCAAATTTGTGGGTATTCCCACTTTTATCACTCCTATTAGGAAATGTGTTATCTGTTTGACTAAAATATCCACTACACCCCTTGAAGTTTATTGCAGGCTGTTGGCTGAGTCGGAGGGGGGAAGTGGCACCAGAGGGCATTTGTTGGGATTTACGATCTAAAACAAAATACTGCTAAAATCACATGTTGATATTTTAAAGCACATTTTAATGTTCAATGACTAATATTGATCTCAGGACATCTATTATCACTCCATCCTTTATTGAATCCTAAAAATGTAATTGAGTGGACCATGTTTGCTTCAGTGTGAATCACAATGTACTGTATCACATTCTTATACACTAGGTTGACAATGTGTTGACTAATTGTAACACACAAAACTGACCTGGGTATTGTAGCATACACTATATTGCAGAAAGTTTTGACTCATCTGCCTTCACGTGCATATTGAACTTTCATATTGTTTAATATGTGGGCTCACCCTTTGTCGCTATAACAGCTTAAAGTCTTCTTGGAAGGCTTTCCATAAGGTTTAGAAGTGTGTTTGTGGGAATTTTTGACCATTTCCAGAAGCACATTTGTGCAAGAAGCTCTCTATGCACTGTTCTTGAGCTAATTTCTGTAGCGACTGACTGTGCAGCAAGTTGGTGACCTCTGCACACTATGTACCTCAGCATCCCATGATCTTATTACACAATATAATACCACTAACAGCTTGCTGTGAAATACTTAGGAGTGGGGAAATTACTTTATAGACCTGTGACAGTGGAAGTGCTTGGAACACCTAATGATTTGGATGGGTGAGTGAATCCTTTTGGCAATATAGTGTATTTTTGAAATTATTAGATTGAATGTGAGTTATTCATGTCAATAAAAAGAGAACCTGTAGTGACTTTGTTTTCTATTCATTCGATGCCTTTAGTTTGCGATCATAAGTTCACCGGACATGTTTAGGTCGACTGCTGCCAAGTGCAACTTCAAAGCAGAAAATTCACTGCATCAAGGGCACAGGATCCATTAATTTACAATTTTATTAAATCTGTCAATGAAAAACAGACAAGACGCGATTCTGTCAATATCATCAGGAAGAACAGTCAGCATGGCTGAGAGTGAGTTCAGGAGGTTTTGGTGAAAAAGAAACCAAATAAAATAATAAAAAGAACCTCATCACAAAATCCTTTATTGCAAAACTGTTGAATTTTTTTCCCCATCACGGGCCTGGACAAAGCAGCACTATTCAAGTAGGGAGGGAGGGGAGAGGTGCAAAGTGTAAAAAAACAAAACAAAACCTCTTAATAATAATAATCATCATCATTAATAATTGCAATGAAAGAAGAAATAAAAACATCTCTAACAGACAAACACAATCACCTCAGTATAAGACGAGATTCTGTTCACGGTCACGACAACCAGAGAAAAGTTTTATTTTTTTCCATTTTTTTAAATGAATTAAATAGTTTTTAAAAATATCTCACCATTTACTTATACTCATCTTTTGTTTTCATTTATTGCGAAAAAATAGGCAACTGGACTAATTGTGATGATGCGAGTTTGTGGTTGTCTGTGTGTTTGACAGAGCATTACGGATTAAGTAGAGAGATACAGTGGAACGTCTTGGAGTGTTGGCACTGAGAGCAGCAGCAGTGTGGCAATGCAGTACTCTCGTCCAGCCACCAGGTGGCGCAGTTCAGTCTGAACATTCCTGCAGGGTTGAGCTGTGGCAGCCCACCCAAAAACAAACAAAAACAAAAAAACACTATATCAGAGGAAGTCAAGTTCTGCCAACAACCACCTCTGTATTTTCTTTCTTCTTCTGTTTTTTTGGAATGATGCTTGCGTGTTGAAATGTTGTCCACGGTCGCTTATCTGTGTTGCCAAATCTCAGTTCTATATACAAAGGTTTCAAATCCCTGAAGGACATCTACAAAGACAAGTGCAACCTCCGTGTGACCATCCCATTTCTGGAGAAGCTCAGGGAAGAAAGGGTTTCTTTATAAGGGCAAAAAAGGGGAGAATAGTACCAATAAGTTCTGGTAAACGTGCCACAGTAGGAATTAACAGAAGTGTTCTCGGGAATAAAAGTCAAGGAATGATGGATCAAGATTTAGGAATGTCAAAAGCTGGTGGAGAAGGGGACTGTAAAGTAGCCACCTTCATTTTGGGGGCGGAGGGATGGGGGCACCAAATATCCTAACCTAATGTAAATCTTTCTAACAGAATGTCCAAGAGGTGTGATGAAACAGGAAACAAAGCATCCATCATTTGTTTCTCATAATCCTTCATGCTGCTCCTTCAGTCTTCTCCATGCATTGTTAAAAAGAGTCTCTAAAGACCAAGCAGTTCTCCTCTTTGTTGAACTGATTGTATTTTTGCACAGCCCACACTGTTTCTGTCCTCCTTTTCAGTGTGCTGCCCCCTGGAGGACTGGCTGCCCTCCAGCTTTCTGCAGCAGTCCCCGGGCAGGATCATGACGCTCATTTAGGAAGGGGAGAGAGGCAATGTGGGGAAACAAACAGGTCACATGGGTGTTTTGGGATTCCTGGAAGAAATTAGGGTGTAAACTCGGAGTTTGATATGGGAACTTCTTCCATGGTTAGGAAAGGAAGTTAGACTGGGGAAAAAAGACGAGGGTCTGTGTAGGCAGATCTTAAGCGCAGGCACGTACGCTCATTTTCACACATGCTCAATAAGATGCACACACACACACACACACACACACACACACACACACACACACACACACACACACACACACACTCATCTGAGTTTGAGGCCCTGGCTGTGTAAAGGTCATGGCAGATGGAGCTGTGGGCCATCAGCAATACATCAAGGCTACTTGTTGACTTTTCTTTCAAAATACTGAGAAGATCAGCAGCTGTCCATCGCCCGAGACAGATTTTAAAAAAAATTATAATTAGGAAGAGACAGACAGATGTAAGAGACTGACCGGCATCCTGACGGCAGAAAAAGAGAAGAAAGCACATTTCTTTCAGGCAGAGCCCAACTTCTCCCTTTTCCAAAGTGGGCAGCATTCATCCTCCAACAGTCTGATTGTTTTTGTCATTTTATCTCCACAAGTTCGTCTTTACATTCCTTTTGGGAAAAGAAATGTGGGAGGTTAAGCATTTTCAGGTAAGCATGAAATGGATATGTGAGATAATGCATTAAGGAGGTCCTTCTCATCTGTTGCCAGCTTCTTTCCACATCGGGGTTCCAAAGGCTGCCACCAGGGTGGGGGTGGTGTTTGGGCTAACTGTTGGGTGGGCAGCGGGGAAGAGGAGGAGGGCGTTGCTCAGTGTTTGTGGCTAGGAGTTGAGCCACGGGTGATTGAGGCATTCGCCGGCCGAGGCCCTCTTCTCAGGCACCATCTCCAGCATGGGCAGAAGGAAGTGAGTGAACTGACCGGCGTCTTCGTGCGACCAGCCGTACTTCTCCACCAGCACGTCAAACAGGGACCACGGCTTCAGCTTGGTGATGTGCCGCAGTTCACCTGCAGAAGGCCACACACAGCAGAGTCACTGGCATGGTAGGATGAACTGGAACGTTTGAAAAATGTTGGTCCCAACAAATTTTAAAAAAGGATTTCTTGAGTAAAGGAAAAAGACTGGTGGTATATAATGTTGACTTGCTTTCCACAAATACCAGAAAAAACATGAAAATAAGCAAGATCTGGAATCTGTAGCCAAATCCTGCTTATTTTCACCATCGTTTTGTTTCGGTACTTGGCAGAGCACAAACTGTGTGTTAATCTGCTAAAACTAAGAGATGTGACTGCGGCATAGTTGTTTTTGGCTTTTTTCTGGGATTTGCTGATCACGAGGAAAAATACAAAACACCACCAGCCGTATCCTTTAACTCTAGAAGCACCCAGACATGCAGATAGTACAGCTTTAGCTTTGGCCTCTGAGATTTCTGCCTTTTCTCCAGAACAGTGGAGTTAGAAAAAAACAATGGTGCCCACATCAGTGAAATCCTGATAATTCAGCAGCAACATCTCGTTACAAAAACAGTTTAATTTCTGTTCAGAATTATTTAAAGAAAATGCAGCAGAAAAAGTCGACAGCATTCCAAAGTCTTGCTCATAAGGAATAATCAGAGATTACTGTTGTTGTGAAATTGCTTTAAACAAATAAAACTGTTATACACCATGTGTGATTAAACTTGACACATTGGTAGGAAACATGGCAGTCGGAAATAACTTTATTAAGTTAAAGTGAAAAGCATGCTTTGTGGTTTTTATTTTAAACCTAACGCTATCTGTGTAGTTATTTGTGAGTGCTCACTAAGAAACTATTGCAATGCAATTTAAAAATAACATTTTTTGTGGATTACTTGTTTACACTCTACCTCTGCTCCAATCAGCTGGTTGTTTATGTGTAAGGCTAACAGGGAAGTTCCAGGAGTGGCCTCTTATGGACAAATTATGCAATATTAGCACTCATAACATGTCTGAAGGGTGTTTCTTTCATCTCTTCTCTACTTTTTAAATATTCATGGATTGAACATTATAAATGTTGTTACCAAGATATGATCAAATAGCCAGTATTAGCCAATATATTGGTCCCTGTCGATATATTGTGATCTCCAAATATCCACTTGCTGTAGGGATTACTGAATAGCTGTGTACCCGACTAGAAGTGACTAGTTATACATAATTTTCTTTATGCCTTGAAAAGCATTCAATTTGATATTTAAAATGGTGCAGGAACCTGCTCACCATTTTTTCAATTACTAAAAAGAAGCTTCTCGTGCATTGTCATGATTCAAGCATCATTAACAGGAAACTGACAACACTTTAATCACTGCCATGTCATTAGACAACCAGTCCTTATTTAGTGTTAGTGTTATTGTAAAAACTGGCTTATCACCTCAGAACAAGACTTGATCAGTTTTCAGACTTTTACCAGAGCCCTGAACTTTTCCATACATCACCCAGCGGCTGATGCTGTCAGATCAGACATTGCATGGTCTTTAACCTGAGAGCTCCCTAGTACAAAGAGTGTGTGTGCAGTCTGATTGAAGCCATATGAGAAAAACGCGGGTAAATCTATGGTGCAATCATAGTGAGCGAGAAGGTGTCGCGGTGAAGTGACTACAGTCAAGCCAAATTTCTCCTGCTACATGTGAGAAAAGCAGCTGTGAACAATGTTCCCACCAACATTATTAAGAGTTCATGTGTAAAAAGGCTTTAACATCATTACCGTGCATGCTGCAGGTATCAATACAGCAAACGTTAATCTAACAGTTGAAGAGGTTGCTGCTGAATCTTTTTTAAAATGTAAAAATACTACTGGAGGCAAATCTATATTTTTTTCTTTTCTGGGTATTTTGGTGTACCGGTCATATAATCAGATGCCACATTAGGCTGTGATTATGCAGGCTTCAGCCAAACAGTAGCTGATTTCACTAATTACTTTGCCTCTCTGTGTGTTTGAAGGTTTGCTAATCAGTGAGGTGCTGTACCAATGGAGTGAAAACCTGCAGAGTCTTGGCAGAAAAATACACAATAACAGAGGGTACAAGAGGGACAGAAATAGCTAAAGACCTGGTGAGGTAACAGAAACAGAAGAGAAAAGAAAAGGATGGTGTCTATTATTCAGGAGAGGAGGAAAACACAAGTCTGACAGGGAAGCAAGCAAGTGTGAGCGAATGATTAATGATCGGAGCGATCGAGACCGAAGGTCCGGTTCAAACCACGGCTGCCATGGTAACCTCTTTTTCCTCTGCAAGATGGGAGAATGGAAACTGTTAAGAATTCTCCAGCTTTGTGCAAACATTCATTAGGAAATGTGGTTTTTGTTAGCAGGATAAACCCTTACAGCTGTTATTCTTTCCTATGCAGAGTATAGTTTTTCCAGGTGTTTTTGCCTCCAATCAATATATCAGTGCACATGAAGTAAACAAGCTGCCAAGGCCGTCTGACTGCAACATGCAGTCGAAAGCGTCTCGGCAGACGCGAGAGAGTCGGACCCGATTAACAGAGCACCCGGAGATAAAAGAGAGAACACTGAGACATCAAGTGCAGGCTCAGACCTCAGATAGAGACAGGATCAAAGGAGAAATATTCAGGTCTCATGACACATTAAGAAGAATATATGAGCAGAAAGGAAAACGAGAGTGAGTGAGAGATTGCAAGGGTTATCAGCTGTATCAATCACAGGTCCATGAACTTACCATGCTCACAGGTGAGTAGGGTCAGAGAGGTGCATGACATACTAGAGAGAAGCCTTATACACTGTCATTGCTACTAGTTTAACTGGCTTTACCTGGTCATAAACCTGTAAACTATTAATCCTAACTTTGATATATAGGAGGCACTGATTAAACACATTTAACTGTTTCTTTTGGAATTTACAAAGGATATAAAACTTATTTGTTGGTCGGGATATATAATAAAAATATGTCACTGTGTTGTCTGTGCCATGGGGAAAAAAACTGAATGAAAGGCAGATGTGAAATATCAAAGTGTGACATAGATTTTAAATCAGAGGTAATTATAGCAAGCTTACATTTATCAGTCTGGTTAATAATAACTTATAATTTACAGATATTTAGTTAATGTAAATATTCAACACCCGATCTCCTTGACAGTGATCACCTTCTGTATGAATTTTACTGACTAGCAGAGATCAGAAATGATTCTTAAAAATCATTTAAGAATCATTAAAAAACAGATATTTTTCCTATTAAATGCACATGTGGAGTTTTCTAGAAGTGCTTTTAAAATCCTTTTTATTTTGTTATTAAGTTATGGAAACTTAATAGAATCCGGCAGTGTTTAAAATAGATTTATTGCACACATTTGTTTATTTTATCTGCTTTGAAAATCACTTCATTTTGATGTTTTATTGTCAATTCATTTTACTTTTGCTTGTTTCGAGGGTTCGGGTTTGCTCATTTCAGTTTTAAATGAATAGTTTTATTTATTTGGAGTATTTGCTGAGTCGGCATTTATGAAGTTCAGAACAGGCAGCACAACATTTAATGCCATACAGATGTGTCAGTCTTAATAAACAGACAAATCAATGCCTCCTGATGTTTGCTGGGTTGACAAATTTGACCACACTGACAGAGACTAAAGGTAAGGTCATTTCCTGTTTAACTCTGTTTTAGTTTAGTTATTTAAAAAAAAGATAATCATTTTAGTTTTCTTTTAGTTGTTACTTTTTCACATCTATTGGTTTAGCTAACTATAACAGCCCAGCTCCTGACACACTACCGCTGTCCCTTTGGCTCACACTACCCTTAACCAGTCATCAACCACGGAGTCGTTTACCTTTCTTGGTGAAAAACTCTCGGCTGTACTTCCCAGCAGCGACCACTTTGCGTGGGACCTTCCCAAGGAGCTCCATGATCAGAGCGATGTGGTCTGCCCACCACCACATACGTCACAGAGGGAACAAGCACGGTTCAGCATTACGGCATGCACACACATCAACACGCACATACACTGGCTGAATGGTACCGACACACACTGATGCCTTGGGGTACACCGCAGACGCGCTTAGAGACCGATTGGTAATGCAGTGAGAAGCTTGTTCTCGATGTTTTAATCATACTTTCAAATCTGATTTTACAATGGTCTGCCAGTGCATAATTTCTGTCCCTCTCAGACATCCGTGTGTCCCAGTCCCACCAGCTCTCTGGCCAGCGCTACCTCTTCTGTTGAAGAACTCCCGGGAATATTTTCCGGAGAGCGCAAAGTGCCTCGGAATACAGCCCAGCAGCTCTATGATGTGGGCTATGTGGTCTATGGAGGAGAGAGGCAGGTCGGAGGAGGGAGAAGGGAGAGAGAAAAAGAAAAAGAAGAGGAAGGGGGCAGGAAATGTTGACAAAGAAATAGAAATATAAAAAGAGTAAAGCCAAAGACGGTAGAATTAATCGAAAGAAGGATGAAACACAGTGTAAGAACATTGTAAATACAAAAAAGGGACAATTACAGGTACAAAACATTGAAAAAAAAAGGAAGTGTGAGGTATAAAAAGATGGGGGGGGGGGGGGGGGGGGCATAAGGAAGGGATAAAGAGAGGGAGGAAAAAAAAAGAGTCAGACAGTAAAGGAAACAGCGTGTGTTAGTGAGCTGTGCCTCCACAGGTGAGGAAATGAAATGAATAAAGTGACATGTATTTAGATTCAGATCTGAACGAACTGGATTTTCAATCTGGCCTCAGTAGCGGGAGATCAAAGGTGACCCTCTGTAAAATAAGGATGCCAGAATAAAACTGACACTGGCTTATTGCCTGTGCAGAACAGGAAGCAGGGAGCCAACTGTGTGTCACATGCTCTGAGGGGAAAAAGACCCCCCCCCCTGAAAACACAGCACAATGAGCTGAGACAGATCAAAGACCAGATGAGGGGAAGTGATAAAGAGAAATGTGGGGGTGAAGCGGCACAGTTTGGTAATGTGACATGTTTTCGCGAGACATAACATTTAGAAGAATTAGTATGATTAATGACTGGAGTCCACATGCAAAGGATGGAGAAAGACCAGAAAACAGATACACGTAATCTCACAGGACACTTGGCTAATGTTGGGCTAAGGTTTGAAGTGTGGGCTTGGTGTGGATGTGTGGAGGCACAGCAGCAGATTCAAGGGACAGAATTTAAAGTGGATAGAAGGATGTGGGGAGAGGGGTTGACTAAACTTTAAACTAAACTGATTTTGGCTATTTTTTTAAGCGCTAACAATACAAACTACCTTTTTAAAATTACAGCTTTTCTCCATTATCCGATAAGACACAAAAGCCCCAACATTATTGCATAGGGATAAACAAAAGTATATTTTTCAAGTCTTTTTCAATTATTTATTCTATTCGTCCTTTTATGATTTCAGTTCTATTTTAAAATCTGTTTTACATTTCTATATAAAGTTGATCAAATAGTGGAGAAAAACTGTGAAGCTAATTATTTACGCAGTAATATCAAACAGTTTAAACACTTTGCACCAAACATCTCCAACATTCAGTTTAAAGTTTTAAGATTAAAAATATTCAGCATTAATTCTCCAGTGGAAGCTGCTGCTCCTATATTTGGAAATAAAACAGTTTGTGCCATAAAGATTTAAATACTCACCCTCATCGCGGGAGTAGTCTTCTCCAGAGTGAGGCTCAAACAGGTAATCTCCAGTGGCCAGCTCAAATGCCTACAGGAGGACATACTGAGTACGCCTCTCAACGAATGATTGCAAACTAGTACAGCTGCATATATGTATGTAATAATGTTATTCATGTGTGTTCTCCTCACCATGCAGGCGGTGCTCCAGATGTCAGCAGGAGTGCTGTAACCCGCTCCTATTAGGACTTCGATGGAGCGGTACTGCCTTGTCTGAATGTCCTCTGTAAAGTGCTTATGCTGTCCGCGAAATAAGAGGAGAGGAAGGATATTTGTTACTAAAATTTTTTATTAGGATCTATCAATAAAACATAGTCCCCGTCTTACATCTTGATATGTTTTCGTCTGATCAGGGTCCACTTGTCTTTCATCTTTGGAAACCAAACCCTGTTAAATTCTCCGTGCAGTCCTGCCTTGCCGAGTGCAGCTGGCTCAGTGTGTGTTACAGTCTCGATCTAGACATGTGTGGGATGCTTTTATTTACACTTTCATCTGTTGTTTTGTGAGACTGTGTGTAATTGTTGTGCGCAGGATTTGGGATCAGATTAGCGCATCTGAACGATGGGTTCTAGCGGCGTTAGCTGCTGGAACGCGCCTCCTGCCAGTACATTCGTTTCAACAGCCGGTCTCTAATAATGGCTGCTGCACACAAAAAAAAAAAAGCCTGCTGAAAGCAGAGCTGTAATTGGACCGCTGAAGGAAACTCGGAGTTTGATGTTATGCTGCTTCTTGTTTTCCTCTCTAAACCTCATTAAAATATCTGGACCTGTGCAACCTGTGGCGACTTGCCCGCCTACACAGGTTTCAAATATGAATTCTTACAGTGAATAACAATCATTTATACAGGGTACACAGAACACACCTCCAGAAACTCTCAGGCCTCTCTGAGTATGAAAGTGAGCTATTATGTCTTTAAAAACTACAGCATAATGCACCTGTGGTCACCTCTGGTTACAGCCTCTGTACAACTCATTATTCTGTTTGTCTTCAACAGAACATAAAAGGCTTCACCTTTCACTATTTAAAAATAGTCAAAATGAAATAATATCAAACTCCAGCTGCTTTCTTACCACCCAGCATGCATTTCCAAGATCAGCAATTTTGACTCGAATAGAGTCTGCGTTGCGCGGATCTAGAGGGTTGATCAGAAGATCTGCAGCTCTGGCTCTGACTGTCAGGGGACATAACGGGACAGCGCAGGATTAAACATACAGTAAGAGACAGCGTTTATACATGGTAATGTTCGAATAGGCGTGCATTTAAAACAAGGATCATTTCAGGTTTTTCTCTGGAAATCACGCCAGTCATCAAGTTACATGAGCATCCACTGACAGTATCACAAAGCCATGTAAAGAAGTAATGTGATGAGAAATTTGGCACCTTAATTCATTTACTGATACTAAAAAGAAGGCTGTAGATGGATGTTAGGTCAAAAAATAAAACCCTAAATGTATTTGGACACTAAAATGTAATAATGAGAAACGATATTATACTACATAGTAATAACATAATAGAAGTTAAACTCGAAACACAGCAGTGGTTATTCATGTTAGGGCGATCTATAAAAGTACATAAGATGCCGGTCTCAATTTTTAATTAAAATTTATAATTAATGTTGAGAGGAAGTCCAGCAAAACAAAATCGTGTCAATACTATATGAAGGCAATCAGATTAATGCAGATGAAAATAACTGACACGTAGTATTGGCTCAGTTTATTTTTTTTAATATTTCAGGATATTATTTTTACACACTGCTAGGCTTCAAAGTTAAATATTAAAATATACTTTTAGAAGGAATATTTTTAATGGATCAATAAATGATTGAAATTCCACTTTTTATTATTAATAATATTTTTAGTTTGAATGTTATATTATGTTTATTTTACATATAAAAATCATGCTGTGATATTTCAAATATGCTAAGATAAAATAAAAAGTTTATGAAAAAACAAGATGGGACAACAGTAACACTTCAAAAGCAACTACAATAAGAGCTTATGATAACGGTTCATAATAATGAGTTTAAATTTGTTGTGTAGTTAGAACCACTGCACTGCACAAAGTTTACTCAGACTTGGACTTGTTTGAAGTTGGAGATAAATCCTGTAATTAAAGTAAAAGTTTAGAGCCAACTGGTGATACTGAATCACAACAAGGACTTCAGACAATCACTTCAGTGAGATCTTGAATAATGTTTGAGTGTTTCTGGGGGCCTTTTGAGCTTTTATTGTGATGGGACAGTTGAGGGTAGACAGGAAAGCTGGAGGAGAGAGCTGTAGGAAATGCCCAGAGCATAGCTGAACCCAGGCCTCTGCAATAGCAGAGGGATATAGGTTCCTTTCTTCAACTCTATGAACTATACTACCTGTTGTATGTTCCCTAACAATAAATAATGGTAGAAACTCTGAGGCACAAGAACTAAAACATATGTATTGATGGCTTGAAATGTTTTAACCACTGTTGAGGTGAATAACAAGACTGTATAACAAGAAAAATGGTGGTAGCAGGAGAAATTGTAAATGGTATATTGTATTAAAAAAGAAATAAAAATGTATTCTTTCAGCTCAGACAAACAATGTTATTTTACCAGTCAGGACTTTTTTATTACCCAAAGCAAGAACACTAACTCAAATAAACAGTTTTGCACCAGGCTATGGGGGAAATGAATTTACTGCTAAAGCAAATAGCATGAATAACCAGTAAAATCAGATTAAAAAAAAACATTAAAAGGCTTTTTTATGGGTTTCAAACTGAGGCAGAAATGAATAAAATGAATTAGTGCTACTGTCGATGTGCTTTAGTAATTGTCTCATGTTGAAGTGCTGTGTTAATACGTACACCGATGTGGTGAATTGTCACAGTGCTTACACAACAACGGCTAAAACTTTAAAATTAACTCTTAGGCAGTTGTTTGATATGATGGTTGTGTTGTAAGGAGATTGCTTGGCTGGTGTCTCTCTGTGCTGGAGCTATTGGGGAGTCTGATGAACTAAACCAATCCAGCTTAGTTGAGAGCAACTTTGTTGTTGTTCCCAGATGTTGACTCCAGTTCTTGTGGAGTACCCCTGACCATCAGTGGTTTAAATAGAGATAAACCATTAATCAGCAACAAAGTCCAACTCATCTGGTCATAATTATCTCAAGAGCCAGTTTAATAATGTTTAGTGAGTGTCTTTGTCAGGTCGCACACCTATCGAAGCATTTGGAGCAGTCTAAGAGTAAAGCTTTGTGGCAATTTCCAAGCGTCATTGGTCTCTTTTTTGCGGGTGATGCGAGCTAATGTCTCAGTGCTTCACATGACAGAGGTGTGCATGAGTCAATGGGTGAGAGAGATTGGAGTGGACAGTGCATTAGTGGGCGGTGGTCACAGTGCTTTAGCCCATCACTCCATCACAAAACAGTTACTGACATTTTTAATTTGATCACATCTGGCATATTAATTTTCATGTTATACCTGCACCGGATGGTTGCTACACCCACTATCATTAAAATCAGTACTATTTTTCAGCCATCGTCGTTTACATGCTCAGTATTAAAGTCTGAGTTTTGAAATTGCTATAATCCTATCTTACCTTTCGGTGTGTCTCCCGTGCTCGAGGAGGACACGGTGCGACTGCGGTCTGCAGTGGGGCTGTTGGGTGAAGGTCCTGCTTCAATGTCTGCCGTACCAACACAAATGGTGTTTCCTGGCTCGGGATCCAGAGGCAAGTCGGGAAAAATGGGAATTGTACCTAGATGCCGCTCACTGGAGCCATTGGTGAGTCCTGGCTCTCCAAGCTCGCCGTTATACATCTCATAACCAGAGCTCAGAGAGTTGTCCCTGTCTGTGTAGCTGAGCTCAGACTCCACCAGGGGGCAGAGAAGAGGCTCTGGGGTGGGGGAAGGAGGCGGAGGCGTGCCTGGGTTTGGTTTCAGTCCCTCAGAGCCTAACAAAACATGGCCGTTGGTTTTGACCGAATTGGTTTTATTGATGTGGGGTTTGATGGGGGAGGTGTTATCTGTGAGGAGGTCAGTAGTCGTGTCATCATCCTCATCTTCCTCCTCCTCTTCCTCCTCTTCTTCTTCTTCGTCCTCCTCCTCCCCCTCTTGCTTCTTTGAAACCTCTTCTTCCACCACCACCACAACCTCCTGCTCTGTTTTGCTCTCACTCTTTGGCTCCTCTGTCTCTTTATCCTCCTCCTCCTCTTCTTCTTCTTCGTCTTCTTCTTCTTCCTCCTCTTCCTCCTCCTCCTCTTCTTCTTCTGCTACCTTTTCTTCTGTTTCCTCCTCCTCATTCTCATTCTCTCTCCCTTTTAATCCCTCTTCCTCCTCTGCCTCTTCTGGCTCAACCTCTGCTTGTGTTGGATCTCCGCTGCCTTCCTCTGAGGCGGGGGGAATAGGGGCATCTTTTTCAGCGACAGGCGTAAGCTCCTCTTCTTCTTCCTCCGCCTCCTCATCAGGGTCATCATCTGTGATGTGGGTTGCCTCGCTCTGCTCCTGGGGAGGTGCTGCACCTAACATGGAGAAAAAAGGAAAACATTATAGACAGTTGGTGGGCGGGAGGAAGATGTACAGTAAGTGGAATCAGACAAGATGTAGGCAGAGAGAAAAGGAGCATGAAAAGAGAAGAAAGATCGGAGTGAAGGAAGCAAAGCGAGAATACAAGAATGAAAGAGGCAGAAGGTGCAGAGACAGAGGGTGGAGGAGGGAGACGGAGAAAGACGTTTTTCTTTCTTTCTTTTTTTTTCCCTCTCGTGAATCAGCCGAGGCTTCCATACACAGCAGGACTAGCGTGGGTTGAGTGATTGGAGCCAATCCACATCCTATTCATTCACAGACAGACTAAAACCAAAACCATACAAATACTCACACGTGACGCAGATCTGTCAAAGCCAAGATCTGCTCTGGGATAACTCACCTTCTAGCTATTCACAACCTGAATACAGTTTTTTTTTTTTAATTAATTGCTCACTTTTCCCTCAGTGTATTTGATTGGAAACAATAAATGCAACCAGAACGTTGCATTACATCCCCGGGCTGCAGGAAACATTTCCTTTAGCTTAAATGGAGTCCAAATAAGAGCTAACTAACAGATTAGGAACAGTTATCGGACGCGGAGAACAATATATGTTCGACTTTCTGCAGCTTGTCTTCAGGCTTCCGATTAACAGTGTTTTATTTTTTGCAACATTCAAGCCCGCCTGATAATCAGACTCATTTGCCAATTTGTCTCACTTAAATTGAGACAAAGTGGCAAATTAAGTTCATCTGAAATCTGAAATGCTGGCGATGATTCAGAGCGCCGAAAAACAGGCTGTGAGGAGGCAATGCAGCAGATTCGCTGCAAGTAGCAAACTAATTTACACAGCCTATAAATAGCCTACAGGATCACAGGAAACCACCAAACAAACATTAAGCAGACGTGACAGGGAATGTAAATGAGCCGAAGATGTCGCCAACTGGTATTTGAGTTTTTTTTCTGGTGGACCGTAGTCGTGGTAACCTTTTTGAAGGAGGAGCGGGATATAAGAATGCATATAACATGATAATAACAGGTGTATTTATGTACTTTTGATAATTATAATGAGAAAAGTGCCTTTATGCATTTTTCTATTCCAAACAATTACAATTATAAATGATCAAAACACCTGAGTCATATCTGACACGCTGAAGCACTACTGATTGATTCACAAATGTCTGAATGTAGTAAAATTGCTTATCTTCACAGTCACCCTGCAGTCATGACTCACATGTATGATTAGTCAGCCTGATGGGCCTCTCTCCTCCCTCCTCCTCCTCCTCGTCCTCTCCGTCCTCCTCATCGTCGTCGTCATCGTCGCTGTCTCCCAGGGACGTGCTGTGGCCCGGAGGCGGTTGCGGCGGCTGCAGCGGTGAAGGCAGGTTGCGGTCGAGCGTCGCCTTCTCCCCTCCTTCTTTGGCCTTCTCTTCCCTCCTCTCTGCCTCCCTCTCCAGGGCTTCAATCTCCAGCATTCGCCTTTCCAGAAGCTCGGCTTGCCGCTTCTGTTTCTTTTTCAGCTTCTTCTTCTTGTTCTTGGAGATCTTTCCAACCTGAAGGGTGAAAAAAGAAAAGAAAAACACAAAAGAGGGAGAGAAAGTCAGTGAAAAGGGAAAACAAAGAAATAAGAAAAGGTTTTGATACTTTTGAGTGTTGTGTTTTCATTTATATGTTATAGATGTTCACTGAACTGAGCATCAGAGCTGCAGTTTTGTGCTTTCCATTTCAAATTTTAATATCCTCTGAGCTTCAACTCTTTAAAGTTCCACTCAGCTTAGACAATAGTTTTGCATCTTTCAGTTACATTTTTGCTGTTTAGTTATATATACTTATATTTCTATTTTTATTTGTTCCAATGTTAGTTTAGCCTTAAATTATAATATCTAAATCATTTATCAGGGGCAGGATTGTGTGACTGGTGTCACACATACACTATGTTGCCAAAAGCATTCACTCACCTTTCCAAATTATTGAATTCAGGTGTTTCAATCACTTCCATGGCCACCATATAATCAAACAGCTAGGCATGCAGACTGCTTCTACAAACATTTGTGAAAGGCTGGGTCGCTCTCAGGACCTCGGGGAATGATAGGACACCACCTGTGCAACAAGTCCAGTCGTGAAATTTCCTCACTTCTAAATATTCCACAGTTGGCTGTTAGTGTTATTATAGCAAAGTGGAAATGATTGGGAACAACAGCAACTCAGAGTCAATAACTATTGACCTCCAAACTTCATGTGGCCTTCAGATTAGCTCGAGAACAGAGCACTGAGAGCTTTGTGGGGTTTCCATGCAATTCAAAGTGCCGAATGCAGTGGTGTAAAGCACGCTGCCACTGGACTCTAGAACAGTGGAGATGGGTTCTCTCCAGTGACGAAACACATTTCTCCATCTAGCGATCAGCAATCTGGGTTTGGTGGTTGCCAGGGGAACGGTACTTGTCTGACTGCATTGTTTGGTGGAGGGGGGATTATGGTGTGGGGGTGTTTTTCAGGAGTTGGGCTCGGTCCCTGAATTCCACTGAAAGGAACTCTTAATGCTTCAGCATACCTAGACATTTTAAACAATTTCATGCTCCCAGCTTTGTGGGAACAGTTTAGGGATGGCCCCTTCCTGTTACCACATGGCCGCATGAATACATGGATGGTGTGGAAGAACTTGACTGGCCAACACAAAATGCTGAGCACAACCCAACAGAACACCTTTGGAATGAATTAGAGCAGAAAAGATGATCCAGGCCTTATCGTCCAACATCAGTGTCTGACCTGACCTGATGTGCGTCTGGAAGAATGGTCAAAAATTCCCATAAACACACTCCAACACTTTGTGGAAAACCTGCCCAGAAGAGTTGAAGCTGCTATACCTGCAAAGGTTGGCCCGACATTATATTAAAGCCTATAGATTAAGAATGGGATGTCACTCAAGTTCATATGTCTGTGAAGGCAGCCCAGTAAATACTTTTGGCAATATAGCTTATCCTGCCTTATATGGAACAACAGACTACTAGCTACAGGTAAATAACTCTAAATGAGACAATTAGTGCGTTGCTTTTTAATATTGTGCTGTGCGTGTCTGTGTGTGTGTGTGTGTGTGTGTGTGTGTGTGTGTGTGTGTGTGTGTGTGTGTGTGTGTGTGTGTCCCATTTCATACTCACATCTGTTGTACTCACCGGTTTGAGCTGGGGGGCTGTGCTAACTGATAAAACAGAAAGCAAAAAATAGCAATCAGACACTTTCAAGCATCACTGTCATCAGTCCGTCACACAACCGAGGCAGAGGTTTAAGAGTTAAGAGTGCAAATCATGCATGTCGCCGCATGTATGGTCATTTAAAAACCTGAAACACTCAGAAACAAAAAAGTAAATCTTGTTATCAAATCGAGAAAAATCACTTTCCACGCTCTTCCTGTATTGATAATGTTTATGTTTTATTCTTTTTAATGCCTTCTTCTTCAGTTATTCAGTTATTATTAAGTCCTATCTTAGGAGCTATGCTGAGCTGCTAATTGAAGTTAGCTTATCATAACGCAAGCAGTGTAAAGTACTTTGGCATTCGTGTATAGCAGTCATAAATAAATAAAATAAATTTCTTCTCACATGAAGCAGAAATAGATGAAATTTCACTATAAAACACATGTCTACACTTATTTCTACACTTATGTTAACGTCAATTTAAAAAAAAAACGATATACTGCTTATCTTCAATCAGAGACAGCGTGTGTTACTATGAGCACTTGCTCTTGTTTTGACAGTTGATGGTTTTGTGCCTGACATCACGCGTGTAGAAATCTAAGCAGTAAAACTTGTTACCCCGAGGCTCAAAAAGACCCTGTTGGCTGATGCAAGCAATTGACAGTTCACAGGGGGTTCACCAAGGGACAGGGGTTCATGTGGAGTTCATCAGGAATAATTTTGAGAACTTTTAGGGGATTTTTTTTAAAGTGGAAGAACGTTTTGACAAGAGATGGGTTAAAAAAAGCAACAAATGTCTCTGTAAAGGTAAGCAGGTGAGAAGAAACTCAAGGCTTCGACACTTCTTGTAGGAGTACGTCAACATTAAACATAAGAGAAATCTGTAATAACAAAGAAGTAAGAAGTGTAAATGAATACAGTAAACAAACAGACCTCACTCATGCTATTTCTGATAGGAGGTAAAAACATATCCCAAAAACCTTTAGGTTTTGTTCTCTTCTTAGTTTTTGTATAAAATAACCGATCATTTGGAAACAAACTTAAGTATAACACAGTGCAGTTATTTTTTGAGAAATACCTGAATTTGATTTTTTGCTTAAAATTGACACCACTGTCACGTTAATACGGTGTAGCTACAGTCATGTAGGAAACCCCAAGTACACTCGTAATGCTTCATTAGAAAAGGATAAGTACCTGCCCAGTGCTGCGAATCAAATGCACTTGATTAACTGATCACTTACAAGTGTGAGCATCCGTCTATAAAAACAGGAGGTTTGGCAGTTTTCTGTTGTGGAGCATTCAGGGTTCTGTTAACATATTACATCCAAAAATTCACCACAAGGTCAGACCATGCAATGCTCAGAGAAACTGCAATAAACTCAAGGAGCTACAACTTAGAGTCTGCAGATCTCAGTTAGCATGGTAAATGTCAAAGTGCATGATAGTACCAACAGAAAAACACAAAGTATTGCTTGTTTGGAAGAGTTGCCATGAGACGTTGTGCTCCCTTTAAAAAGAACATGCCAACACAGCTTGCGTTTGCAAAGTTGCATCTGAACAA
Organism: Mchenga conophoros; assembly: GCF_057382185.1. Classification (NCBI taxonomy): domain Eukaryota; kingdom Metazoa; phylum Chordata; class Actinopteri; order Cichliformes; family Cichlidae; genus Mchenga; species Mchenga conophoros. The sequence continues at coordinate 18,956,549 of NC_140532.1, read as the reverse complement.
ATCAAAAGACTTCTGGAACAATATCCTTTAGATAGACAAGACAAAAATGGAGTGGTTTGGCCACGTTTGGTGAAAACCAAACACAGCATATCGACACAATCACCTCACACCAGCTGTCAAGCACGGTGGTGGAGGGGTGGTGATTTGTGCTTGTTCTGCAACTATATAACCTTTGAACCTTTCAGTCACTGAGTCCACCATGAACTCCGTCAAAGTATTCTAGATTCGAATTGGAGGCTGACACCTAAAGCTTGGCCCAAATTGGGTCACACAACAGGACAATGGCTCTAATTTAGGCCCGAACTTACTAACAGTGCGCACACAAACATTTCACACAGACCTGATTCTAAACCTTTTTATACTTAAGGCACAGTAAGTGTCTGAAGGGAAGCAAAGCTCCATCATCCTATGAATTCTCATCTTGATCTTTCCTTTTTATTTTAATTTTTTTACACTTTCAAAAGTTGGCCTTTTTCTGTCTTCCTCCTCGGAAACTATTTACTTTCTCCTTCACTGTTGCATTAGCAATCTTATCTCTAACAACATCGTCACTGCTCTCTCCACTTCACCTCAAGGTAAACGTGTTTCCTTATATAGAGAAATAAGGATCTGACTGTATTCAGATAGCATGCAGATTGAAAGCAGCAAGCACAAACACTGATTCAGGATGCATGGCAGTAAGAAGATCATTTTCCAGTGTGCATGTGTTGTAAATCTGATGGCAATTTTGCATGTGAACAATTTATTGTACCAAATATGTTTCCATTGTTATGATTTATATATGTATAAATACATATATAAATCATAACAAACAGAGCAGCAAATGTACAACAGAAAGCCTGAAAAAGAATCAAGGTGCTGATGTATCAACAGCTGATATTATTTATTTGCTAATTTATCAGTATTATGATTTTAAATGACAATGAAAAACTAAAGAAGTGATGGAAGAAACTCCCTCCAACCATGTTATGAGTGCTGACATGGGTTAGCAGCGACAGGGCACTCCTCAACTTTCCTATAGGCAACACACGTCTACAAACACAACACCTGGCTGAGTCGGGCACAGCGTAAATAAGTAAAGAAGTACAACAAATGTTAGAAAGAAAAAAATATGGGTCGATGTAACTTAAGTACCAGATTTTAAGATGACCAAATATTGTTAATGATATCTTACTCACAGCAGCAAAGGTCCCTTTAAATAACCCTTTCTCTGAAAATACATGTGTGGAGAATGAAACGTATCGCTACCTGCTGATCCAGATGGTGGTGGAGCTCCAGCTTTCTGCCATTCAGTTGCTTCCATGGCCATACGCCTAACAAAGACGTCATCTACACACATCAGGATGTTCTCCGGCTTTATGTCTGTGTGGATGATTTTACACTTCGTGTGGAGGTAGTCCAAGCCCTGCAGGACCTGCAGACACATCAGATAGACAGACATTTGTATGCTTCTGCCAACCAGTGAGATTTGGTGACGTTATCCTTTTACCATAAGTCGTAATTAGCATGTGAACAATTAGTTGTGACCAAAACATGAGGTGCGTTAGCTTGACTTTTCTTCTTTTACCACCTACATCAATTTTTGTTCTTCCTTGAATCAAAAACATATGAGAACTAAATCTGAAGAAACTCTTTCAAGGTGTTTGCGATATCCTGGAACGAGAAGGATCGGCACATATAACGAAGCAACTAGCAACCTTTAACCATAATGCCTTTAGACATGGTTGTTTAGCACAGAGGCATGAAATCATGTTCATACTTCTTGTCTAACCATGGATTCACAAAAAATGCAAACATGCCTCTTTTCAGATCTCCTTCTGTGTCTCTCTCCCTTTCATTCACTCTCTATTAGTCAGCTCAACCATTCTTTAGATGCTTTCCATTCTCCGAGGGTGGCGAGGACAGAAACTGTTGATGTTTTCCTGTGTTTCTTTCAATTGTATCTGTTTTGAGGCTTTGAAACTGAAGTGAAGGACAGTCTCATTCAATTTCTACTCATCTCCAGCTCAGCTTACAAGAAGCTGGCAGCAGCTGAAACGCTCAGCTGATCAGCTGGTTTGTCATCCCGCTTCTCAGAGTGGCGGCGGTATTAACGTTTGAAGTGAACATTAGCACAAATGTGTATTAATTGGCTGTGTGACTCTATCCACCATCTTCAATCCTCATTAGTCAACATATGACAGGCCGGGACACAGAAACTAAATTAGTTAGAAAATGATGTTAACCTGCACCACCAAATGAATTATGGAGAGAAACAGAACACATGTAAAGTCTCTGTATTACAATACACATAAAAAACTGTGCAAAAGTCTCATTTCTTTACATATCACTCAAGATCACTTAAAAAAACAAAACAAAAGATCAGCTGGCTCATTGGAAGCAAGATCTAAGAAATAGAGGTGGTTGAGAAGATCATCTCAACCAATGGGTATTAACTTCACACCTGCAGTAACAGCTGTTGGAGAAACAAGGATTGATTGGGTTACTTTTGCAAATGCTGGACTGCAATGTTGGTGCTAAATTTACCCAAATTTTGTAAAATATTCAGTCATTTTATTATGCTCTTAAATACAATTTGTTACTTGTGTGTGCGTGTGTGTGTGTGTGTGTGTGTGTGTGTGTGTGTGTGTGTGTGTGTGTGTGTGTGCGCGCGCGTGTGTGTGTGTGTGTGCGCGTGTGTCCTCACCTGTCTGATAATACTCTTGACACACGGCAACGGGAGACCTTGGTAGTTGGATTTAATAATCCATTTCAGCAGGTGATGACCCAGCACTTCAAACACCATACAAACGTCTGCAACTGGGAGTTAAGGACTCACATCATCACATCTCTGTCCTTTCCATATATCCAAACATGCACACGCACGCTTCTTGATTAGGATACGTATCCCGTTGACTCCTGAAATCTTGAAGTCATCTATCAGCTGTACCACCATATCCTTATTGGGATCGCTGGGGTCACTCTCTCTCACCTGCCGGACAAGACGGATAATGAGATATGGTAAACATCTCAGGAGGGACAAAAAGAGAATGACCCTGACAATAGGAGGATGAAGAGAGAAGAAAAACAAAGGAAAAAGGCCTGGAAGATAGGAAAGGAGGAAAAATACTCGAGCACGAGCAAATGTGAACAGAGGAAAGAAAAAAGACAGGAAAGATGGATGTGGAAGATAAAGCTGCTGAACACCAGATTATAAGAGGCCTGACTTCTTCACCTATCATGCAAGACAACTTGTAAGTGTATATTTAAAGTCAAAGGAAAGAATGGAAGGGTGACGTAAGGACAGGAGCTATGGGGAAAAATGGCAATGGATGCAAAAATCGCTGAGAGTTATAATAAGAAGCAAGAACAGACGGAAAGACAAAATTAAGACGAGAAAATCCAAAAAAAGCGAAAATGTCAAATTAATCAGATTCTCACACATCGCAGCAGTTTGATCTCATCCAGGGCCGTCTCTGTGTAATGCTGAGCGCTCTTCACCACCTTCATCGCCACAAAGTTCTTCACTCTGTAATGCCACACGCACACACGCATCATTTTTATTTTATAGTGACTCACACGCTAACAGGTTGTTGAAGCCAGCAAAGCTGATTAATGCCACCCCGTGAGAGAGATGAAAATAGGAATCACCGACTGAACCAAGTATTAACGAGCAACGTCAGCCTAGGCTTTGCTGGTTGTCATTTACACTACCCACACTGCCACTGGAAATGCATATGGATGAGCTGTGTGGCATTTAATTAACATTAAACAATCTTAACATTGTGAAATAGCACAACACTGACACGCCTCTTTGTCTTCCTCACGGCCCACATTTAAACTCTTTGTAATCAGGTTATCATGCTGAATATATTCAGTTATTACCATCTAACCACGTTCTGTTACATTATTTCAGAACATTTGGCGTCTATTGCTTCATTTAGCCATTTTTCAAAGAAATCAATATTTGCTAGCTGTAGACTGAAGTGAGTAAATCCTTTGTGCTTTGTTTTGTTACAAAGTGAACAGGCACAGTCTGAACTGGAGACAAACCAACTTCAGATTTCACTTCACATTAATGGTAGCGTGTTTCAATACGAGCAGATGAAAAAGAAGAGTGGAATTTCTCACCTACGCCTATACTGCTCTCATAAAAACTGCTAAATGTTGACCTGACATTCATTGTGCATTTACACGGTGCACTATAGAGATTGCACAGGCCCATTAAAGAGGAGCGCTGCACTACAATGTTATCCTATGCCTTCTGTTTCCTGAACTATGGAAACAATTCCTGGAGAAAGGACGAAACAAAAACACTGAAAGAACAGAACAGAAAACATGCACTTCAGAAGCCACGAGTCAGCGATCTAAAGAGAACAGAGAAACGCATCTCATCAGGCAACAGCATGCATTCATATATTCAGTGAAAAATTCAGTGGAAAAGCAACAATTCATAAAAAGAGAATGAGTGGTGAGTAATGCACATCTAAGACTGAGAGATGGGGAAAAAAGAGGTTTATTCCTCTGATATTGATTCGTGTGTGGATTGCTGTATGTTTCAAAACATGTATTGTGCTGTTTATGACACATTGATGGCCTCAGCCACTCCAGCTCTGTCCTAGCCAGTCCCCTAGAGTAGAGGACCAGAGGAGGTGGGTAAGAGGAGGACGTTAGCCAAGCTAATCTCCATTGCGGGCAACAGCCGCTCCCCCTCCATGTGACTGTAGAGGCCCTGAGCAGCTCCTTCAGCAGTACACTGTTACAGCCACCGTGTAGGACGGAGCGCTATTGAGGTCCGTCATCTCGACACAATTCACACTGTAAAATATGCACACCTGATAAACACCTGCTAAAAATATATTTTATTCCAACTGCATTTTGTGTATATATAAAAAAATCTTTTTTTATATTTTTCTTAGTGTGGGAAAAGGTTATCATGGTTAACTCAAACTAAACTAAAAAAGACAAAAAACGATTTCAAAATACAAACCTATAATAACTCCGATGTGGGGTTAATAAAGTTTATACATATCTCTTCAAAATGACATACAGTGAAAGGTCAGTATTTGTTGGGGACCGTCCCTACAGTAACCCAACTCGCTAGCTTATGACCACCATTAGTGTAATTAACACTGGTGAATAAATTAGTTGGTGTGTATGTGTGCGAATCACTGAAAGGTGACACTGGGCTGATGATACCGTTAACCATCCACCTCGGTTGCCTTGTCAACACACAAACAACATCACAGTGTAAATAGATGGCTTAGATGCCAGCACAGGGTGGTGTTGCTTGCAGCTGCCATTGTGGTGACGTGCCAAATGTGGTCGAAAAAGGGCATATGCAGTGCAGACGGCTTATGTGAGGCAAGCGGATGAGAACAAGCGTTGCTGTGCACGGGTGTGAACGAGAGGTTAGGAGTATACGAGCGCTCTCTTTTTTCCTAGATCAAGTGTTGTGGTTGATGTGTGTGTGGTTAGTGTGTGTGTGTGTGTGTTTATGTGTGTGTGTGCGCACACAAGAGAAACATGAAGCAGAATCTTAAAGCCTTTGCTGTATATAAACATTAATGTGTGACTCACTGGATGTCCCAGCATAGCCATACGGTGGAGAAGTGGCCCCACCCCAACTTCCTGATCACATGGTACCTCCCGTTGAACAAATCCCCGATCTTCACCGGATGGTACCCTCCTGAGAGAGAAAGGGGAAGGAGAACATGAAGGTTACAGTCGATAACCCTGCCATGACATGAAATCCATTAGCGAGTAAGAAGTGGAGGTAGGCCAGCAGGTGCATGGAGGGAGGAAGGGTCAGACAGCCGATTTCGCACACGAACTCTGCAAAGTGGATGAAGTTTGAGCACCGTCTGAAGCTGCCCTTTCTCAAATGTGGCACACGACAAGAGATTCTCTATGTCGCACACATTCACACCTGGAGAAACTCCAAGTTTAGGCAAGAGGAAAGAGCGTGCAGGAGGCTGCTCAGCTCTAGATTCTCACCTCTTCTATTCTCACATGGGCCGAGGGAAAAAAGAAGGTTTGGAGTTTTTTGAAATAGCAAAGCAGCAGGAAAGCACAGCAAAGCACATTTTACAGCCAGATGGGATCTATTTTTGACTATATATGTATATTTGATTAGATTATTCTGTTTTCTCTCTGTATCATGGATATATGTTTTGTTTTTTACAGTCTATTTAACATTGTGTGCACGTGCCCAGGGACCGCTGATATAAATATCTAGCTGCTAAACCCGGTAAAAGGTATATTTACTCCTATGAGATCAACCTTTTTTGTGCATGGTCGCTGAAAAGTAAAGAAAATGAACTAAAGCTAAACGAAGCTATACACAAATACACAATACAGAGACAAATGAAAAACTTGATTTAAAATCTATAAAATTAGAACATTTGTCTTGACTTAAATCAATTTTTGCCAGGTAAAGCTTGCTAAGGCAAACCCAGTCTAACACAAGCTGGAATAAATCCTTCAGTTTTTGCTTAAAGTGTCGTTCACAGCTTTGCTTTCCTTAAATGCACTTTATGGGTCTGGTTGTACTGCATTATGCAGCAAGGTGTTTCTGAAGGCTATAATAATGTATTGCAGGATTGCCATATTAATTCATTTAGTAAGGTGTACCTAATGTCATGGCAAATGAGTGTAACCAATTCCTCAAGTCATTACTGAGTCAGTTGAATTAAAGCGCTTAATATTTGCTGGTTCCAGCTTCTAGTGCTTCAACAGTGTTACTCACCAAAGCATTCCTAAGCAACACTACCTCACAGCTTTTCTTGAGTCATTAGGTTTCAGGTCAGCCTTGACATTTTCAATGAAACTAAACATTTCTTATAAACACAAAGTGCTGTATTCACTTTTCCTAAATGGGTTAAAAAGTGCACCGAGTGCTTTAAAAGTCCTTTAAAAGGTTCAGACGTAAAATTGAAAAGAAGCCAAACAACATAAACGAGATGTGATCTTTCCTCTTTTCTTTTTGTCTTTCATCTCACTGAAGTGAGATCTGACGCTTCGACTGTGCTTCTTCCAAAACACTTTCTAAACACAGTGAAAGAAGCCATCTGGGAAAAAAGGAGAAAAGTTTCACTTGAAGTGATGTTCATGGTATGTGATCGAAACATGTTGAGGTGTACTGATTAAAGTGAAATACAATTTTACAGAGTGATGCACCATTTTGAAACGTGGCTGCGTTATAATTAATGCTTTGAATGTTGTAAAGCTGCCTTTGTCCTCCTGAGCTGTGGCAGGAAACTCGGTTCATCTCTGACATTTTGGTAAAAGCCGAGCAATTCTGAATTGGCTGTTATAATGTCTGCAAACATGAACTGCTAATCCCATCAGGATGGAACTCTGGAGAAATAAGGTAGGAAGACGAGCCGGTGAAGACGGTGTGGGCCAGGGAGGCCAGCGCAGAGCTCCATAAGACAGAAGTGTGGGCTGGGACAGACGTGCGCATGTGACTGACCTTTGCAGTAGTCCGCGGGGTCCTCCTGCTCCTCATCGTCGGAGCCCAGGATCTCCTCCTCCGGCTCTGGGGGCCCAGCCGGCTCAGGGGGAGGTGGAGGGGGCGGCGGGGGAGGAGGAGCAGTCACCGGGGCTTTCTGCTGGGTGTCAGGCCTGTGAACACAACAGTGACACCAACGTTGGAAAGCTTTTCACCAGAAATCTGCCTTTCATCTACACATTTAACTTTTTAGTATTTTATGGGGTTTTTTAAGCTATGAATCACAGTGAGCACTACAGTGGCCTGAACGTTAAGTGCAGATGACTAATAGTAGAATAATAACTTGTGACATTTTCATACATATAAAATGTCAGCCCCAGAAGTGTTGCTGATTGGCATCGGCACCGAGTTCATGAAAGCTTTTAGATTTGATGTAACGAACAAACTGTGCCAGACGGCTCGTGACGCCGCGTGACGTGTTGCACGTCTGCTTTTGGAATAAATAAAAGACCAACGACAGCAAGCATGAACATCAAAAATCAGCGTTGCACAACATTTCAAGAGTAAGTCCGCTGTCTGTAGCATGTGAGAAGCAATATCAGGCAATCATGTTCCAGCAAAAACAATCAAATGATATACAGTAAAGCATTTTCTGCATCACAAGCCCCTTATTTACTTTTAATACAGTTTAAAAAAATGTCTAAAGGCCTGTGAAGCAAAGAGGCCAAAACAAACTGCAAGTAATTTTAATGACGTGACAATTATTATTACCTCTGTAATTCAGTTTCAGTTTCAAACACAATGAACTAAAAAAAACAACCTTAAACTAGAAAATCTTAACTTGTATTCATATATATAATTATTTACTCATTTGCATTGATTATAATTAAAAAATACTCTTAAACTGTAAACAACTGTGAAATCAATGATGACTAAACACACGAATAAATATATACACATTTTTTTTAACATTATTTTTTAAACAGCTTATTCATTTATTAAAAATTATCTTTTTTTACATTTATACATAGAATAAAAGCTTAATAAGATATTTAGATTGTTTTATTTGCACTGAATAGGACTGCGTATACTTTTCTTGTGCTTTTGAAATAATGAAGATTTCGATTCTGTATAAAGTTATCAGTCAGTCTAAACCATTGGACAGATATTTTTTATAGCTCAAACACAGTCAACTATAGCCAATCACATTTATCCTCAGACACAAATCTGCAGAAAAAAATTAATGTTTCCCCTCCAATAAAGCTTTAAATCCTGGAAAAATATAGTGCCGAATAGAAACAGTCAATAGGTCAGACAAAGTTTGCTCCTAGGGTCATTTCCACAGTCACTTCTTTCAGTTAACAACCTTGTTCCACTTCCTTTCCCTTGTCTAAAACAGAACTGAACCCATGAGAGGGAGAAACGCTAAATAGGTTGCAGGACACAGGCTGACTTATTCTCCTGGCTTGGCTACATTTTGAGCATTTAGCTGGCACACTTATCCAGGGCACGGAACAATAACTGATCACAAAGTTTTCACCGTTTTGCTTTGGGACCCTGCCATGGCGCATGTGGCTGTTTGTGTAGATTTTGAGCACATGCCTGCAATATTTCTGTACTGGGAAGGTTCCACTAAATCAGCGCCAAACCGACACTTTTTGTGCCATGCATCAGTCTGTTTTTTTCAAGCTAATGTACAGAACATAAGACATTTTGTATGTGTCATTTTTCTCTGTCGAATTAATGCACAATCCTTTTGTAGTTTAGTGCAAAACACACACAGAGAAGTACAAAACACGAGTCAAATGCACAAAAGGAAAAAAAGAGTTTGTAAAGAGTTACTTATTTCACAAATGAAACAGCTACAGAGCTTAATTCTGGGCCAGCTGTATGAAAGTCTAATATTGAGTCTGCTTCTGACCTCTAAAATCTCATGAAATAACTGGCTCTGTAATAGCTAAACATCTCCATTTTTTAATTTTGGACTTGGACAGGTAGCGTGCAGCAAGAGTTTCACAGATTTCTTGCTGAAACTGTTGCCATCTATGGCCAATAAGAGCAGCGAGAGTGAACCAAAAACAGTAAAGTTGAGGCCTGAAGAAGCTAAACAATGATGTGAAGCGATAAAATTCTGAAAAGATGTTTAAATATTGTGCTGAGCTAACATAATGTTATATAGCCACCATACCATATGGCATGCTGTGTGGCACAGTGTGAACAGCAAAGCCGGAGCTCTTCAAACTTCTGCCAACACAATGCTGCTGCTGCTAGTGCGAGGAGAAAGACAGACACCACATCTGACTAAATAACTGGATTTTAGTTACATATAGCTTTATATAGATATGTATAAAAATGGGAGAGCTTCTTCTAGACAGCGATTTGTGTCTCCTCTCTGTCTCAAAATGGGGCATGTTATTCAAATATGTTCACTACTACACTATGGAGCCAGGACTAGTATTAGCACACATGAACACAAAATGTATTAAACTGTCTGAGTAGAGGGGAGATTGATTCAAGGCGGGTTGATCTTAAAACATTTTTTAAGATCAACAATCTTACAAATCAGTAAACAGCAATAAATAAATAAAATGATAAATGTACATTAGCTAACATAAAAGCATTCTACGAATACAAATTTCTGTCTGCTTATGCGTGGCAGTTTATGTCCATTTCATCTGAAACCAAACAGCAACCAATAACCATCAGTGCAAAAACTACAGTTCCCCTAGTGGTCACTTCATACAAAAACATTTTGGCGTCTATGCAGTTTCCTCCCTCAGAACCACACCACCGTGTGTGAAGTCATCCAACCCAATACTGGTGTTTGATGAAGAAGCTCCCAGTTACAGTGGTACCAGTGTTGCCAACTTAGCGACTTTGTCACTATATTTAGCTAGTTTTCAGACCCCCTTAGCGACTTTTCTCTTATTCAGTCAGTTCTTCTTTTACTGTTATGCTGTTTTGTCGATCACAAGGTTTAAAACTACTAATAAACAAACACACACACACAAAGTAACTACTCCAGAGGGCCAATTTCGGGTCACTTTTGCTGGTCCAAGCCAAAGCAGCAGGGTTGGAATTGTGACATTACAAAAAACAATAATTGCTAAAATAAATTTAATTTGTAGTTCTAAATAAATTCTAAATGCATTTAGGACGTTTTTTACTCACTCTATGTCTCTTCCACGATGTTATTTCTCTCTCCAACAACCTAGGTTACAATTACATTAGCATGTCCAATTATGCAAATTAGGCTATGACGTCATTTAGCGACTTCTAGCGACTTTTAGGACAACCAATAGCGATTTTCCTTACTGAGGGGTTGGCAACACTGGTGCTACACACCGAAAGCGATAGAAGCAACCAAAGAGTCAGGTTTACATGTAAAGTCAATGGAGGAGCGCGATGAAGCGCGACTGCGGGTCCCGCGACAAATCAGAAGCAGATTTGCGTAGCGAAAACACTTTTCTGTCTGATTCGCGCGAACAATTAGCGCGACTAAAAAATATGCGCTGCATTTTATGTGGTTCATTTTGTGCATTCGCGCTTATAGCATCTGCTGCTCAAGTTGGAAAAATATGAACTCCAGTCTAGTCGCACCACGACAACCAACCAGGTAATGGAGTCACAGCATCAGCAGGGCATGGATACTGATAAACACCTGAGCTACATGACACCAGCTGTTCTCTATACAGAGACAGGAATTAAAAAAAATAAACATACATATGCAACATGCTGGGATTAGACAAAAAAAAAAAAACCTTCACTCACTATTATCAGTGCTAGGAAAAGGGAGTGAAAAATCTGCACTTAATCTTTATTTTTCTTCGGAAGCTTTGCCTTGTAGAGAGCTCGCTGTTTGAATGATATCTCTGGAAAACTGAATTAGACATCAAAGCAGAGGCCAGCAGAAGCCAAAACACTTTGTAGTCAGCATCACCTCACGGTACCTTCAGCATGATCAGATGCTAAAATTAAGGCGAAAAAAAAAAACGAAACAAACCAACAAACACACAAAGCCGTAGCTTGTGAGCCGTTATAAAAATGTGGTCACAGGCAGAGACACATGATGGAGCCTCTTGGTATGTTGCCACGGCAACTGTAGAGCAAGGAGGGTGGTGAGTTGGTGGTACTCCGGGACTCAAAGCGTTGATGAGATTGGCCAAAACACATGCATGCATACACAGATACACCGTGGCAGCTAAAGGTGACAGATAACTTGGCATTGAAATTTGATTAGTATTTTACAGCTGTCTCTCTCTTACACACGCACACACAAGCAGTCGAAGGCTGTGTCCTTGCAGTAGGATGCTACTTCTTTATCAAAGCAGTCACGTAGAGTGTCGTACATCACATCTATAAGCTCAGTGCTTTTATACGGCCCATCTTGCCATTGGCTGCACAAACACTTAGCCCCCATAACTTTCTGGAGCTGAGCCAGGCAGTAAAAACACAAAGAGCAGAGATGCCAGAGTCTGAAAGACGGGCAGAGGAGAAACCATGACAGAATACAGAAGTAACCAGCAGACAGAAAAAAAACACAAAAACAAGAAACAAAGAAAAAAAAGAATCAGAAAGGTGAGACGAAAAAATAAGGAAGAGAAATAAACAGAGACCGAGAGGCAAAGCAAGAGGCAGACAGCCAGAGGGACAGAAAAGGCAGGGAGACAGTCAAACAGATTATGCAGGCAGTGCAGAGACTGATATGGAGAGACAGATGAGAGACATATAGAAGAAGAAGGTTCAGCAGAGAGAGAAACAGGCAAACATAAGCAGGGACAGAAAAATAGAGGCAGAAAGAGAGAAGAAGGCCGACAACAAGAGAAGTTAATCTGAACAAAATGGAGACATAAACAGAGAAAAACTGAGAGTGAGAAGAGAGCAGCTCAAAGAAAGGAAAAAGACAAACAGCCTTGTCCTTCAACACCAAAATGCAGCTAAAGTCATTACTGCCAAAGACACGCACACTCTGATATTTGTGTGCTTTTTAAGTAAAAAGTGAATTTACACAACATTCTGATCTTTATTTTTGTTATTACTGCCTAAGTTGTCCGTAACATTACTGTAAAACGTCTGTAAACTATGTGCCACATCTGGCATTTTAAATGAGTGACTCTTATCCAATAAGTGTCCAGGGGTATCAGGCCAACCAGTCAGCTGTGATTAGTCTCCTCCCTAAGTTGTTAAAGGTGTCCTAATCAATTTACTTCACTAATTGGCACCAATTTGCACACTAAGACCACAATTTGCTTCCAATTCTACCGCACGTATGGGAAGTAGCTGCTGTATTTTTAGCCCTCATCATTATTTTCCCCTGATACTTTTACTCTGGATGTAGGTTGATTTTCACCCAGATTTCATTTAACATATTTTTGTGTAAACGCAAAAACAGTATGCTGCTGATTTTAAATTAGCCAGTTACTGTGTGGTTTAAAACATCTTTACATCTTTTTAATTCCTTGTGCAATCTCGTTATCGACATACTAGCGCCCAATGCTAATATTATCATTAAAATGCTTTAAAGAACACTCAGTGGATCCCAAATTAAGCTAAATTAGCAGCAATTATTTCACAGTTCCTTGTTACGGTGTTTATCAAACACAGACTGACATTTTTGGTGCTTCTCAAAGAGGTATTAGCCAGAGGCAAATAACAATTACATTTGTTTCAGCAATTATTGTTAACTGGTTTCTTTTACTGAAGCATAACACACATTGTTGTTCATGAAATGGTCACAAAATGGAAAATGCAAAGATTTTTTTCGGGGTCAAATAATCTAAAACAGACTTGTTGACTGTATTGGAGCAATCAGGCTTGCATGTGTAGTCACCGTCCAAATGACCATTATGAGGCAGGAAAAAACCCCTGAGGTTAAAGTCTACAGAAAATAACTTGCAATGAAGAAGAGGATATTAGCATGAGAAAAATGGCACACAGCATGGGGGAAACAATTTACAGAGCTTTTTGAATGAACTGTGTCATTATTAAAATGCATTTTAAATGATAAAAATGCAGGAAATAAATAAAAATAAATAAATTCATGTTTTTGAAGTTTTCGGTGCATGTTTCTGTCTCCAGTAACTGTCTGTTCTAGATGATTGCCTTGTATTAATATCACAGATTTACTGTCATGTGAAACAGTTTTTATGTATCGGGACTGTGCCACCTCTATGTCTTATCCTGATAATTCCTTTATTGGGACAAACTTCAGGCTCAAAACTCTCTTTTTCTAACTCTATTCTGGAATTACGTTTTTCTGAAAAATGTTCATTTGAAAGTATATCTAAGAACATCACATTCAATCTAACTTCTTTTGTTATTATGGGTTAGTAGAGGTGGTAGGAGGTGTACAGTAATCACATGAAAGTAAGAACCGGCATGGTTTGACATATGGCATTCTGATTGTTAATTTTAAATGTTCAATTGCCCTTTCATTTTTGAGCTTGGTGCATTTAAGCAGTACTGTAAAGGTTTCGGACCATTGTTCTTACCCCCACTGCAAGCATACCACTTACTTGTTAAGTAACTGTATATTGTAAGAGGTGCTGCTGCTGACTATCAGGATGACAAGGGCGTGTCTCAGTGCAATGTGGGAGAAGCAGCCTTTTGTGCGGTATATGTATTTTTGTGTTCGTATAAAAGAGGACGGTTGTATGTTTGTTCTGCTGAGCCCTACTCGCCACTCCTGCAGTAATTCATGCTTTAAACAGGGCATTATATGCAGTTTTCTGTGAAGTTTCTTTATTCTGTTCAAATACATCTGACTATATAGCACAGGCTGGGGCAGGAGTCCTTAAGGTTATAACCCTGTACTGTGGAGGTAAATAGGTGCAGAATTTGCCTCGCATCCTTCAACATTTTGTTACGTGTGCGAACATGCCCAGACTGCTTCCTGACATCCTCACCCAAGTGAATGTGTGTGTGTGTGTTCATGAGAACATATTTGAGCCCACTAGGAAATGCACAGCCCTTTTTCAGTCTCAGCATTTCCACACTCCCACCCTACAATGGCATTTATAGAGCCAGTGTTACATTTTCAACAGCCCAGTGCACTGGATCCAGTGTGATTTATCCAGACATCAGTTTACAATTGAATTTACTAAAGAAAACATTTCAATACGCACCACTACTGACGTACACATCGATTCAAATTTTGTTCTGGCCTAAAACAACACTGTAAAAAAAATTACACTTTAATTTATCATTAAATAATAATAATAATAATAATAATAATACTATCCTGTTGGTCACTTCTAGCAACAACAGATCTTGATGCTAGTGTCTGAGCTCCATTACACCTTTCTCCTATTTGAAAAACTCCACAGGTAGGTGACTGAAACTGGGATTCCACCAAACACTCTTTACCAATTGTGAAGCAACTTTCCTGCCAGTAAATTCCCCATCATACCACAAATTGCCAACATGTCTGAGCATATTTACAAAAATATAAGGTGAAACCTCGCCCAAAGACAGCAGAGATAGCATGACACATTAGCTTAATATTAGCTCACTGACCAGAAAAGAAAAAAGCCAGAAAACAAGAATTTTCTCAACCTCCCTTCCTTTAACCCCTGATCAAGTTTAATTTTGAATATTTAAAAATAAGTTCAGGTATACCAGTCAACAAGATATTTAAGTCTAGACTCAAGAGTTCCTTGAGCACTGTATGTTGTAACCAGTGTATAAATTGTCAAATATGTGCCAGTATGAAAACTTTTATCACAGAGTTTTTCATCTGAAATTGCTGCTGGAAAGTTAATGACCCCATCAGTTTCCTTTTTTTAAACTTCAGTTTGCAAATAATATCAACCAGAACTTCATACGTACACAAATAACGCTTGCAAAATGTAACAAGTAACTAACTTAACTAAAGTAAAATTGAAGACTTTGCTAAACAAACTGTGTAAGATATGAAAGTGAAGCCTCACAAGAAACAATTTAGATAATTGGTATATAAAATAAGAGAAAACAAATGTGTATTTTTTTTCTCTTTTTTCCTCATTTTTTGTATAATAAATGTCTCTCGATGGGATTTTAATGAATGTTTATGTGATACAATATTTAAATGAAACAAAAAGAGGAATATCAAACAAAAACAGTTAAAACCTGGTGCTTTAAATCTGCTTCATACCAAAGGCTCCTTACTAAAACTCTTCAACTTTAGTTATCTGCTTTAGACCTGATAAGACACCAGATACCATCTTTCAGTCTGCTGAGTCATCAGTTAGATCAGTGAGTCATTAGAATACAATCAGCGTCTGCGATTGTGAGAAAATATTTGAGAATCCATCTCAAGAGTCTGTACACTTTGGTATTTGAGCTGATAGTTCGTATTTATTGTGCTCCCATTTGAAAGGTTTGAGGCAACTTTCAGCAATGTGTGAAAATGACGTCAATGTTTCTGCCTACCCAGTCTTGGACTTATTTGTTCTTGCTTTTCTTTTCACAGAGACACCTTAACTAGTTTCCATTGGATTCCAGCCCTTGCACGTTGGGTGTTTTTGTTGCCCAATGGATTGTACATTTACTTATTTATGTTATAGTTTGTAAGCAAGCCCTTTATTTATTAAGGCTGATAACATGAGTACAAAAAAAAACAAGGGAAAGTGAACAGGGACGAAAACTAAACTGAAACCTAAACTGGATAAAACTAACCTATGACAGCTGTGACAAAAGATATGAACATGATTCAGGGCAGGCGCACGTGAGAAGCTATAAGGAAAAAACATGAACATGGAACATGAGCATGACCTGGGACTTATAAATCAGGAATTATAGAAGAAACAAAAAGCTAGAAAGAAACTCAACTAAATCCTCACTAACAATAACAAAAACTTCACATGTTCCCAATATAATAAGAAATGAAAATACAAAATAAACTGAAAATGCTGGGTCACAGACGCAGCCCGTGACAGGTACTTTTTACACACGTATTGCATTTCAGAGAAATATGCATTGTATTTTTTCTTTTTTACTTGACAAATTGTAATTAAATAATACAACAGATAAAGTATTTCTAAACTACGATATAATCATTCTGAGCACTTCTTCAACAATGAAAAATATGTGACATTCAAAAATAAAAGAGTGAAGGGTAGAGCGCCTCTTTAAAGCAATGTCATACATTTTTGTCACTTAAATAATATTTTTATTCTTTTTAATAATTCTAATAGCCACAGCCAAAAGACTATACATTACACCTTCCTCCACACTGCTCGCTGCCTTTTGATTGGCCAGTTTGATTGCTTCAACAGCACGTCTTTTGAGACTTTCTAACCTGGAATCCCCCCTACCAATTATTAATGACCACCACAATCATTGCTAACATGTCTCTGACCACTGAGAAGTCGCACGAAACAGCTGACCACTCTCGACTGCAAACTTGATGACTCATCCTTAAACATATCCCATTATCACCAAGGTAACAGGTATATTCCTTAGCAACAAGAACACAGTTCTCTACTTTCAAAACGATAAGGCGTGGGTTTGAGACCGCAGGTGTCCTTCAGCTCTGCTTATGCATTCCATTGGTGGCATCTCTACCTCTGATTGATTCATTGTTCATCTTTCACTCTCTCCTTCTCAGCCCGTGTTGGCAAGACCGCTGACTCATTCTCTCCTCTCCTCCGGAGGATCTGTCTGAGTGCAGAACTTAGATCTCACCGCTATTTTCAGGATGAGTCCTGACGTCACTGGCTGCACTTCCCCCACATCACAATCTCTGGCTCTAGCACGTTATAACTTTGCAGGATCCTGTTTCGTACCACCAGCCGTGCAGTATTATTAAGGTGCCTTCTGTGCATGTGGCTTCTGCCCAAACTATGCAACTTCTTCAGGAGGAGCTAACATGACAAATCAACAAGACAAAGAACAGACACAAAGCAGCCCATCAGCTCGCAAGCATTTTAAAAAAGCACCAAGCAGATTTACAGTAATGCTCCTGATGCTGCTTTTTTTAATTCTGTGCGCTTCTTGTGAAAATCTGGCCTATTTTATATTTATGCCACTTAAGATTTGTATCACCAACTATTATTCCCAGAGCTTTTGTGCAACTTAAAAAACTTAAAATTTCTTCACATGGATCAGTAAAAGTAGCTTGGTAAAGATGTCAGCACTGACGCAATTTGAAAAACATACAATATCTTAAAGAATCTATGTGCTTTCCATAAACCAAAAAAAGACAGACACACTGCTACGTGCTCTCTTTCTGTCATTCTGGGCAAAAGCATCAGCTAAGTAGCCATCACTTGAGATGTAAGCCATAATTTGGTAACATCTCCTCTAATGGGTTTGCTATTTTGTGCTCTTCTGTCCATATTTAATCAAAACACCACAGCTGTCTATGAATAAACACTGAACCCCTGTGCCACAGAGTTCAAGTCCCATCAATTTATACTCACTAAACTAGCTGCTGGTAAAATTCCCCAGAGGGAGCTGATGGATACACGACCACACACACATTACATCCGCTCTATGCTAGAGCACATACATGAAGTAGAGCGTGCACAAACAGTATACACACAGGCACAAATGCAGACCCACACAAAGATGAAAGGCAACAAAATCCAGCAAACAGAATCAATGCAAATGCCGTACGGTGCACATATGCAGTGATGTTTGGTCACCAGAACACATTTGCAGCATTGAGTGTCTGTGGCTGCATGGAAAATTCTTTGACTTGGAATAAAATTTGCATTGAAAACAGAAACACTGCTATGTGGCTGGAGAGTTGACATACACATGCGTGTTCACACAGACGGCAGAGTGACACGGCTTTACTGCTATTTCCCTAACACAACGATCAAAATGTTCACCCCCCTAAAAACATCAATTTCATTAACATTTTGTCTTTTTGTGCATCAGATGTATATTTTCTGCAACATTTTATTTGAACTGAAAACTATTAGTCTGCTGCTCAGTTCAAAAACATCCAGCCACATGTTTTGCACACAGAGCTTCTGGGTACTGTATCTGCTGTAGCTTCAATTCAGCAGCACATGCTGAACGCTCTCTACAGCGCATTTACTTACTCTGCGTTCTATATTAAACATTCCAGTGACGACAGCCAGCCACAAAGCCCCTTATTGTGGAGGAAAAATCCGCCCCCAGCAAGTGATAGCATCAAAAGAAAGAAGAAGCTATGTGCATGTATGTAAAACACTACTACAGCACTGTAGGCACAGAGCACAGGCACAGAGGCAGCATGTGTGGGTTGCGTCACCAACCAGACTAACATATTAGCTGGCTGATGCTACTGACAGATGACACATATGTTGGTATTGGAAAATAGGTTGTTCATCATGAGACATTTTAAACCCTAATAGAATATATAATAGAAAAAAAGGCCTGTGGTAAATTTGCCCAACAGATCAACTTGAACTCTACTATTCCCAGTAAGAACCACAGCTGGTTTACACGTCTCTACAATTACAAACCTTTTAGGCATAGCAAGTTTGACAATATTAGCAAAGATGAAATGGCTCCGTCAGCCAAAAGAAGCAGATCATTATTAATGTCAAGCTGCTGCTACATAGGATGAATTTGCTCTTTTTTCTCTCTGAAAAGTCAAAGTGTCAAAGATAAAAAATACATCTTTTTGGGTTTAATACCCTACAGCTTTTTCCCAAAAATATAAATTAAGGAATTAATAATGACTTAAAAAGATATTTACTGTCCCTCCACAGCCTGCGTATCACTCACATGGAGCTTTACTCGTTAAAAATTGCCCCATCTTCAACTAGGTAACAGTACACGAGGCACAAGAGGTAATATGTTCCCATTTTATGGTTCGATGTGGTTAGACGGTTTTCTTGGTCTCGAATTCCTCATATTAGTTTAAATCATATCTCATCCATAAAGAACAAAAATCACAGCTTCTTAATTATTATACAATAGCACACTGGAAAAGCAGAGGTGTGATAAGATTCACATTTGAATGTCAAAAGGATGTCTCATAAATAGCAGTGATCACCTCGCTCTCTCTGGTATGACATATCCAAGCCTGCTTGCAGTTCCCCACTAATGAAATGACAGTTCAAATCAGCCTAATGAATGCAAAGACAAACACGACTGCACTAAATGAAAACCACAAACAAAGCTGAGCTGGGAAAAAACGCTGCAAACTTCCACGTTTTGTAAGAGATATTAATTTTTTAAGTATTTCTATATCACTCTGGAAAGAAACCCACTGCAGAAAATGTTTATTTAATGTGCAACAAAATCAAAGCACACCTCAAAGGCTTTATGGACTCAATTTGTTGTCCTAAATACACTGATCTGGCACAAAGAAAGAGAGACTTGATATTTTATCAAGCACGAAAAGCCAACCAAATCCTTATATTTGAGTTATTAAGTTATTAGTAATTTATTAGATTAGTAGATTAAGATTATGGCAACTGTTACAGCTATTTTTAAAAAAAAGAATTTAAATATTTTTAACCAGTCCTACTGTTCTGGCTTTATAAATGTGTAGATGCAAATCCTGACAGTCGCACATGAATGATTTGGTCTCTCTGCATTGAATTTTTGTCTTATTGTTATTCTGGGACCAAAGCAAAGCTTCTGATCTCTCCTTGTCAGTCATCTTCCCATTTCTGTGTGTGAAAAAAACACTCACTCAACACGGAGCCCGTGCAAAGATACAAATCATTATTTAGCCAAATAATTCTGTCAATCCAGCTGGCCTTTATCACTTCCTATTACTCATTCTTTTCCACTTTACATGTTTTGTTGTTGTTTTTTTAAATAAAATATTAAATAAAAGACCTTAATCTGGAAACTTAGCCATACAAACTAAACCCCAGAATTTAGCCCATTAGTTCTGTCAATCTAGCACCCATTAGACACATTTTTATTCCCCTTCTACCTGTCTCGGAGGGCTCTGTGGCGCAGCCGGAGCGCACAAAGAGCCAGACCCCATCTCTTCTTAGTGGCAGGACATGAGCTAAACTCCATAGGACAAGTTTGAGAGATGGACGAATGGCTGAACAGAGAAAACAGCTCCAGCCTTCAGCTGCAGACTCACAGAACAGCAGTAGATGGACAAGACGAACCAAGCCTTGAATTCCAGCACAAGTCACATGGGGTTGTGACACCCACCTGCTAAGATGCCATCTCAGTGCTCATCTGGTTGGGGAGTATGTGAGCACATAGCCACTGAAGCAAAAACATACCATAACACAGACTAAGCTACATCTATTATGTACAGCTGTGTTTTCAGATCATGTAACACAGATATCACAAATGCAACACTGATGACCGATTACCATATCTTCATCCTCATCACTATTACAAACAAATGAAAATACACTGTAATATCAATTAAGATACTAAATAGTAATAGTAATTACATAGTAATAACATGAGTTGAACGTCTGTCTATTAGTATACCAGTGTATCTGGTGACAATGGTTTCCTAACCCAACCCTGCTTTCACTTTTTAATTAAAAATAATGATCCATGTGGGCTGCCCCTTGGCCAGACTGGCTATCCATATAAACAAACTAAATTTAGAATTGATTACACAACTAAAATAAGCAGTTTAATATATACAGATATGCAGTTATCACATGACTGAGATAACAGGAGGTTTCTAAAAAAAAAAACAACCCAAAAAGTAAAGAAAACACTGATTATTATCAGGTTATTGGTTTAGTAATTTTCTTCTTATATAAAACAGAGTATTACCTTGTTATTATGGGGAGTGTTGCATTTACTTTTCAGATAACTAAAGAGAATATTCATAACAACTACATGCCAAGTTTACCACACCTGCTTCTAGCAGAGTGTGCCAGCACCAACAGGAAGACACAAAACCTACAGGACTGGATTACAAGACCTGGATCTATTCTGGATCTGACATCCACTCAGAATAACATCCAGTTCATTAAGTTTTCTTTGCAGCTTTCAGTTAAAGGTGGGGCAGGTAGTTTACAGGCACATACAGTCATATGGAAAAAAAAAAGTTTCCACAAGACGCTACGCAGTCCTGTGAAAAAGTAACCCAATGATTCAGTAGCTCATGGAGCTGATTACAGCCAAACTAACCTGATTTGTCTTCTGTATGACTTTATCAGTCTCTCACTTCATTGTGGAGGAATTCTGTTCTGCTCTACAATGTTGCTTCAGTTCATTGAGCTTTGCAGATGTTTGTTTATGTTCACAATTTGAGAAATAGCTCATCTGTTGAATGGCACCAGACGGAGTATCCGTCCCTCCCCACAATGACCCTCGGCCTCCAAGATCCTGTCACTGGTTCACCACTAATCCTTCCGTGGACCACATTTAATAGATACGGACCGCTGCAGACCGGAACACCCCACAAGAGCTGCAGTTGTGGAGATGCTCTGACCCAGCCATCACAATATACCCCTTCTCAAATTCCCTCAAATCCTTACACTTGCCCTTTTTTCCTGCTTCTAACACGTCAACTTTGAGGACAAAATGTTCACTTGCTCCCTAACATATCCCACCCACTAACACGTGCCACAATGAAAAGATAATCAATGTTATTCACTTCGCCCGTCAGCGGCCGTAATGTCACGGCTGATCGGCGTAACTTGCAGCAACACACAAAAACGCAATAAAAATATCACAAAGATCTTTTCACTGCTGAAAGGTCAGCTATTAACCTTTTTTATATCAATACAATATACTGATACTTGTTGTATCAGTACAGTATCACTGATATGAAATGCAGGATTATATGGAATCTTTGGTACACGGTTCAGAGCTGAATAACACCCCCCAACTCGGTGCTGATGCAGGAAAAAAATAAAAAATTCAAACAAGTGCTGCAGGTCAGGAAGACACAACAGCTGAACAGTGTTCTCAGACACAACAGATGAATGTTGTTCACAGTTATGCAGCCGACGCGTGACTCAATCCCACAGGGCAGCGTTGAGGATTGGGTGAACTGCGTGAATACAGGTTTGTGTGTTTGTGTGACTCTATCAGGGGACCAAAAAAAAAAAGTGGTACCTTCAAAAGCAAGCCCGCTATCTTTTCACACGCATGCATATGGTAAGCCACACAAACAAACACGCAGAGCACAAACAGGCTATTATCATTCCACTGCTTCAGCGCTGCAGCATCAGCGGAGATTAGTCCTCCGGTGACCTAGCATTACCCAGCACACTGCGCAAATCTGCAGAGAGCCATCTATCTTCTCCCTCCATCTCTCCTCGCCTCTCATCCTTCCCTCCCCCCCCCTTCCCCAATCATCTTTATCTATCCGAGCCCCTCTCTCCTAAGGATTCTGCTGTTTTTTTGCTCTCTGTCTCTATCCTGGTCTCTTTCTCCAGAGTTCTCACTCTGGCTTTATCATCTTTATAATTCCTCTGCGGGATCATCTCTCTCCCAGGGCTATCGTCGTACCATGTCTCTCCACTCGCCAACCCCCCAAACCCTCCAAGAATCTCAAACTTTTCCCTACTCTCTCCTCCATGTCCCCCCCCTCTCTCATTCTTCCTCCATTTCACCCATTTCTGCTGAGTATAACTTACAGTGTCGTAGCAGTAAAATCGACTCCAGGAAGACTAATATGCTGATGGCAGATAGCTGTGAACTAATGAGAGGGAAAGGCCCTGTAGCTGCATGCTAACTATCTGCACTGCAGCTTGAGACGTTTTACAGTAAGATAGGGGATGTAAAGAAAAATGTTCTCCCTCGTCTTTTTCTGTTTCTCCTTCAGCAGGGACCTGTATCGTTATGGAACTACAGTGAATCGGCACTGTTAGTGCTGCTCGTTAGAATTAAAGGAGAGCAGGTTGCAGTAAACAATATATTAGCATTTCAAAAATATCATTTTGCAATTACAGGAAAGACCAAAGCAATATTTATTATCTCTCCCAATTAAAAAAAGCGTGTAGTTAAAGAAACAAAGAAGATCAAAATGTATAAGTAGCATTTTATTGCAACTGTATCTGTTAGTTACAGTTTCAAGTTTGCAGGAAAGAAACAGTCAACCTAACAGTTATGAAATATATAATAAGTGATGCACAACATCAGGTTCCAACAGGAAAAAAAAAAAAAGACCAGAATCAACTTAACAGATGGCAGAGGGAGGTATAGAGCAGAAAAGTGAGGAATAGAAAGGACGAGAGATTGAATAGAAGGGCAAGAATGAGGCTTGGAAAAAATAGAAAGTGGAAAGAGTGGGTGATTTGAAAGGACCAATTAAAGGCCTGCAGGGAAGACTGGAATGTTGTGTGTGTAAACATATTGAGTCAACAGGGACTAGGGACTGGACACACACACACACACACACACACACACACACGAGCAAAAGGAAGTCAAGCCAGTTAAAATGCATTTCTGCTGGTTGTCATGTGGATTTAAGGGAAAACGGTCCCACTTTCTTTAAAGCAGAACAAAAACAGTTTCGGTGGTAATTTTTTTTGTGAGCAATTTGCCAAAACTAGTGGAAAAAGAAAATGTGCTTTTGTTAGAAGTGAAGATAAACAAACGCGGAAGCCTTTGTGCTTGGGAAAAGCGTGAGCTCATAAAAGCTTTTCCAGAAGTGTAGGTGTGTGTTTTCAGGGTAAACATGTATTTATTTTGCTTACATTTCCATATACAAGGCGTTAATTAATAATCAATAAGTAATTTAAGTTTCATCCCAGAGCACTGACAGCATCATCCTATCGTGCATCTACTGGTGCCGCTACACGACCTTTGAACCTACACTGTAAATCCTACTGAGGATCTCTCACCGGATCAGATGCCCAAGTCCAGATCACATGACCACTGGTGATTGACTTACTACTTGTGAGGTATCTTATTCCTTTCTGCTGCATGTTTGACTCAGTGATTCCTATTGCTGATTAACCGCATAGGACTTCAGTACACGAGGTGGAAATTCCCAGAGTTATTCTGCAGTGCAGAGCTTTGACTGTGCAGTCAGGTTAGACTAGTTTGCAAGGGCTGAAAACTTCATGGTAGTTTCTGTGGGTGTGCATGTAGCAGACACTGTTATTTACATTTGCAATATCACCAAAAGCCCTCAGAGGGACAGGAGAGATTGCATGCATGAGATTCCTCTTCCTCCTCTTCCATCTGTCTCACACTGAAGGCCGGAAAAAGAAAAAATAAAGAGGTGGAAAGAGAGAAAGTAAAATGTAATCTTATGTTTCTTTTCAGCCATGAGCGAGGGGCAGGTGGTAATGGAGGGCAGACGGGCAGGGCAGGGGGCTAGTTTACGAGCTAGCTCCCTGACACGCTTCATTAGCTATTGTCATGTTGCGCCACTGGTATGCCTGCACGTGTGCTCGCGCGCCCCGTTTCTGGGTCGGACTAAAGAAGATGGTGGAGGCCATGTAGGCCAGCCAAAGCTGCATACTCTGCGAGAATGCGATAGCTGCTGAATGTGATGCCTGTCTGCTGCATAGGCCCGGCTTCCTGACCGGTTGGACGCATTCCAGCGCTGCATCCTCGGCAGCTCTTTCTGACCTATTCTTCTAACTCGGGCAGTCTGAAGGAAAGCAGGAAAGAGGCTGCTCAGACCATCTGGTTGTAACTAGCATAACCAGTAAGCTGTGTTTCAACCTGTGACAAGCAGATATAAAATATATACTTGCATTGTGTGGATGCCGATTAATGAAAAACCAGCTACACAATCGCATTCTAATTGGGTGTAGCCTAAGAAGCACATCATGCTTTCGAAGCAGGTATGTGGCATTTACAACAACACAACTGAGTGTTGTTGTAATCGCACCAAGAGTTTAACGTTTCAGTAACTGTTCCTCTCAACAGCTACGAAAATTACACGAACCTCAAGCCAGCCTTTGAAAGCCTTTAAACTCTTGACCTTTGGCTGTTTATTTATTCAACTTGTGTTTAATCCCAAGAAAGTCTTCTAAGGATGTAAGCCCTTAACCCAGCAGCATCCGTTATTATGACCTAAAATGACGTGCCGTCACCCTTCACAAAGTTGCTTTAAGCTGCTCACACGCAATAAAGACGTCAAAACACTTAAATATCCTCAAACGGGCACACACATGCACACAAATACACACACACTTCTCGTCCTCCATCCATCTCCACTATGCCTCAAGTGCTAAGTTACACAACAGGGATCGTCTTCCTAGTGCAGCGTCTCCAGGAGAAATTTGTCACTGCACTGCTTCTTGCTCTTTTCAGGCCAGACGAGTCCATCCGTTTAGCTTAACACACATCAAATCCACTTATTGTGACAAACATATCACTGCACATCCCGAATGAAAAGCACCCCACAACAGTGTGTGCATGCATGTGTGTATGGTTTCATGGCATCTGGGGCACAGATGGTGTTATAGTCAAAGAAACTGAGCTGATTTGTCTCACAAAAAAAGCTAAACATAGATTCTGAAGTTCACTTGACCTTAAAATGCAATCCCCTAATAAAGTGCAAAATAAGTCAAACTTCCACACTAGTTCATGTTCACATATGGGGTTAGAAAATAACCAATATACTAATTTCAATCATTACTGCATGTCAGCAGAGTCCAATAATCAAAGCTATTCATATTCAGAGAGAAAACTCAGAAAAGCAGCAAAACTTCACAGCTATGAGTGTGAAATGATTGTCACTGCAGCTCCATGTAATCAATGGCTGACTGAAAACACTTGGTTTTTGCCCATCTGACAAAAAAAACTATATTTCGCATGTGATTAAATAAAACCCTACTTTAAGAGAAAAGTTATTAAAATATATCTTTATAACAATTCTGCTCATTTCTGTTGGGGAAAGCAAGAAAAAATTCTTTGGATGTCAATTTTCTTGTTTATATGCAGAACCTCTACAGAACTACAGCTCTGGTCATAGGAGATGCTTGCAGGAGTTAAAGGAGGCAGCAGTGCGTGCATGAGTGCAACTCTTTGGCGTTACCTGCCGTGGAACAAGAGACTGCTGCATTATTCTTGATTACAGAGAGACTGCTGTGACCCAAACAATGGAGGTAGGAAAATAAAAACTGGACAGAGTAATGAAAGCTGTGATACTGTACATTTGGAGAACCCAAGGTCAGGAAGCAGAATTTATTTGTTTAGATGCTATAAATATGACGGTTTACATGCACATATTCACTTTTATCACCAGCCTATCGTATGTGTGTGTGTGCATCTGATGCCATTTATCAATTTAGTTTGTGAGACCAGTAAAAAGCCACTCTCCTCTGTGCCCAACTGCCCATGTAATACTGCCTGATATTGTTACTGCCCATTTACTTTAGCCCATCTACGTGCCGACTGCGCCATATGTTTTAAGTGTGCCAGTCTGGGACCTGGCACCAAGTTGTGTGGATGGCAGTGGCTCTGCCTGATCGTACTTGGCACGGCATCACTAGCTACCTGAGTCATCCAGTCTGCCTGCTCCTGCCCCCCAGCAACCGTCAAATCGAGCTCTTTCCGCTCTTTTCTGCACAGTCAAAATGGGAATGTGGACCTCTCCCGATTAGATCTGAATGGATATATGTTCTCATGCATTCAGTTAAAAAAGGAAAAGAAAAAAAAAAGCTTTTGCAAAGGTTCGCTTTTAGTTTGACTGCTTGGAAACTACCAATAAACTGAGCTTTTGCTCCCAAACATTTCTCTCATCTTTACTTCCAGAACTACGCAATCAAGACTGGCTTTAAAAACCGGGATTACCTCAGTAGCCCTAAACAAACCAACATACCAACAAACAAAAAAAGCACTGTGTTCACTTTGATCCTGTGGGGTGACTAATTAGGTACGAATAGGTACAAATTATTAAAGAGGGCACAATCTTGACTGAACGAGGGTGAGATAAGGAATGCTTAGCCCTGATGCATGTAGCTGTCATTCAGCGTAGTGTATCCTGTCCTGGCAATTAGAAAAATGTACGGTGTGCGAGTTTCTGTGTATTCAATTAGCCAAGGTGTACCATGTCACTGATAATGCCTGGTGACCTTGCTATTAACACTCATCATTACTGTTTGGTGATTTGGTATGTATATTTACAATGAATTTGCAGTTCATCAAATTATGATTAAGCTGCCTGGGTGTGAGTGTGTTTTGCAAAGAGGTTGTGTTGTGTCCGAAGGAGCAATCGATCGGGAATATTATGCACTAAGGTGCGTCATGTGGTTATCTGTTGTCTCACACTGCTGCTGAGATGCATTGCTGCTGCTGCTGGCCGTGCTGATGTTGACGTGTGTTGACACTCTTGCTGTGTAAGCTCTGAGCTCAAGCACCACAAAGAGACTGCGTGTGTTCGTATGTGCATGTATTGTTGTCACATAGGAAATGTTAAGGCCTCGGAAGGCAGCGTGAGCTCATGCATCTGTCTACAACAGTGTGTGTGTGATCGAGATGTGTTATGTACTGTACATGCTCATATGTGCATGCAGAAAAGGACGCTCTGTTGAAATGTTACAGAACCATGCAACAATAAACCGTTGCATTTTTCGCCCTGCTACAGTAACTGCTGTGTGACCCAGACAATAGAAGGAACCAAGGCTGAAGGAACGGAGACAGAAACAGAAAGAGAAACAGAGAGGAGACAAAACATGGAGGTGCTGAGGGGGATGGTGGTGGTGGAAGAGGCTCGTGGGAAGAAACAAAACGACATGCAAACTAACATATCGAGGCAAAATGAGAACAGTAATGAGAGAGGGAAGGAGGAAGATGAGGTGTTACCTTTCAGGGGACGAGGATTTCTCCGAGTTCACGGACATGAGCGGTGCCTGTTAGCCGCTCTCTGGCCGAGGGACCACAGGAGACGGCGAAATGGAACAGAAAGCTCCTTTTTCCCCCACACCTCTTGTTTTTTTGCTCTTCTCTATCACCCCCGGTTGTTTGTCTGAGTAAAGGAGAGGAGAGGGTTACTGCCTCCCCTCCTTCTCCTCCTTCACGTCTTTTTCCTCCTCCTCCTCTTCCTGCTCTTCCTTCCTCTCTGTCTTATGTCCTCTCACTCTAAAGAGAAGAAAGGATGGGGGACGAGGCTCCACAGAGGGCGATAAAAGAGCAGCTACTGTGCAGTGCACAGTCTGTGTGTGTCTGCCTATGTCCCTGTGTGTGTGTGTGCGAGTTGATAGAGAGAGCAGCAATGTCAGTCAGGCGCCCCTCCTCATGTCTGAGCCTCCTTCCTCCCTCCCTTTCCTTCCTTCCTTCTCCTCCTTCACCTTGCCTCTCTCTCTCTCACTTTCCCTCCTTTAACTGAAGCACCTTTTTTCTTGTCTCCCTCTTTTCTTTGTTTCCTTCCTCTCTGGTGTCGCTGGTTGAACCGGGTGATGAAATCTATTCACAGGCTCTCGATCCACAGCGTGTCTGTCTCTGTCGATGCATTTCACCCTTTCCTCTCTGTCTAGCTGGCTCTGTCAGGCCTTCTGCAGCTCTGCACAACAACAGAGCCCAGAGCAAGGCGGAGCATTCCACTTTCTGCGCAGGCAGAGGGGGAGTTGGCTTGTCACACCGACAGAAAAATGAATGCACTTCTCCTTGAGGCATACCCTCCTCCCCCGTTTTCCTCTATTACATAGTCCAGCCCCTCTCTCTATCGCTCTCACAGTCTTCCTCTGTCTCTCTCTCTTTCTCTCTCAATTGCCTTATTACAACATCCTGTATCTCAGGGCAACACAGCACAGATCCCCCCCACACACACACACACACACAAAATCTGGCATCTTTTCTCAATTTCTCTAAACCTAATTTCCACCTCTGTTTTTTTCTTGGTCGTAAACGTGCGCCTCGTACTTTTCTGCCCTCTGTGTGCCATCTCTTGGGGCAGATGGGTCTGCTTCTACATGAGTGAACAGCTCACAGAGAGGTAGCCAGAGGGTGCGCCATGATGGGGGGTCTGTGTCTTTCTCCCAATCTGACCTCAATATTGCTGTGTGGGTGTGTGGAGAGATGCGTGCACGAGTGTATGCAGGCTTGAAGGGACATTCTGGGGCTTATTTGGCTGATTAGTCATTAATCATAAAACTGCTTGCAGTTTACACTGTCTGTATGAAACGACACTGACTTGTTTGGGCTTATATCCATAAAGTGTTTAAAATGAAGAGAGATTCTGATGGATTATTCAGCTGCGATGTGTTGTTCTTAACACGGTTGCACACCTTTAATATCTCAGTGTTTTTTTAGGTCATCGCAGGGAATGTTGCAAATTAGTAAGCATGGCTGCTTTGACGTTACAGAATGTAATTAACTCTGCACCAGCCTGATGTCATAACTTCTTTTGTATGGCAATTCCATCAGGCTACTGCACAAACACATCTAGTTACTAAATGTATGGCTCTATGGGTAGCAGCTGGTTGGAAGTCGCCAGTTTTGTTCAGACCACATTAGCTACAATTATCAGATAGATGGCCATAAAGTTATCTATATTCATGGTTCCCACAGGACGAACTGCACTGAAAACTGACAGCTGATTTCTCTGAACTTCAGTATGTACCCTCAGCCCCGGCTGAAAATGAACTGGAATCACTTTGGTCATCACTTTGTTTTTGGACACTAACAGGGGTGATTTTACCGAAAGCTTAATTTGGAGTGAACAAAACGAAACATCTACTAAATGATGAATAACAACAAAACATGATCGTGCCATCACAGTACCATTCCACAAACATCGTTACAACCAAACGATCTGTGACTGATTTTATAGATGCTGCAATAAATGTGTTTTCTTAGTAAGCGGTCGAAACATCTGAGAGCCATCAGATGTATGAGAAAAAGAGGCCGAAAGAAAACCAGGAACACAATGATCCTCTTTCTCTCCCATCTCCATACAGTTCCACTTTCCCACATAAAAGGACTACATTAGGCACACATGTCTCAGAGCCAAACTATTGTCCTCATTCTCTGTGGATGTGGGCCAATGGGGGGTAAAGAACACTCTCAGACTCAGCGCATCCAGACAGCAGGAAGAATATTGAGCCGATATGAGAGAGCGCACTCAACTTTTTATTCACTTCTTTTCAATAACCATTTTTGTTTTTGTTTTTATGGTCACAGGAGGTGGGGGAGGGTAGCCGATGCCCACAGCAGAACAAAGGTGTAAGAGTATGACAAATAGGTTTACATACAGTGCACATATTTACCCACTCTGCCCACTATTGTTAGGTTATGCAAAGGAATGACTGTGAGAGGAAACCAAAGCAAAAGATTTAAGCAGGGATCACAATATCAGAGCGAATGAAAGGGTAATCATTTCCAACTATTGTACGGCTAAAATATTTATTAATGCCAACAAATATTGGCTTATGTCACAGTCAATCTGAAAAATCTTACAGGCAAAAACTTTAAAGTATAAGCAAAGGCTCAGCTTCAATGTGTAGATTTGAAGATGAAGGTGAGAATTTTTCAGTTTTCCCATAATTCTTATTATAGACCTGATGGTAAAGCTTGGAGTATAAAATACAGCATCCTAAATGATTCTAGGTAAATGTTTAAAAAACAAAGAAAAACATTAAAAATGTAAAAAAACTTTTGTAGGTTTCAGCTTCAGTGACAAGATCAGTGTCCTTTTCTTGTTTTTCTTTCAGGTGCAGAGCTTTGAAGTTACAGGCTGATCATACAAAACAGGCAAATTGGAGATGGCAATATAGTGACTTGTATTTTTATAACTTTTAAGGGATACATACAACAGACTAATTTTTTTAAAAATGAATAATGATCTGTTAGTACCTACATTTTAAATGTTATATATGAACTGTGTCATTAATCCATTTTAAGCAGGGTTCCTTTAGTGACCAGACCCCACCGATCCTTTAATGACTAAGTACTAAACAGTCCCTATTTTGTATCATGTGGTTATTTTCCTTTCATACATGTCTTTCTGAGCTGTACACATTTCCACAGTGGGGTCAGACCACAGAGAAATTCATGGGTGCCATCACTTCTAAATCCTCCTAAATTTGATGGGTCCATTGGTACAATCCTGATGTCACCTCTTCATTGAAATAAGTCTTATGTAAGGCATGTATACCTTATTCAAGTAAATCACACATTAACACCTGAGTACACACACACACACACACACACACACACACACACACACACACACACACACTAGTATTTCACTCAGGGCATCAATCTGCACACTTAAAGTCTGATTCTTGTTCTATTTTCAAAAGAAGAAGGAGCAAAAGAAGAATAAGAAAGAGGGAGAGGGAGGGAGATGATGACTCTCATGAGCAGATATATTTTAGGAGCTGGTATTGAGGTTGCTGGGAGCTATCTTTAAGCGGCCTACTTCTACTCACTGCTTGGTGAATACTGGGGAGAGAAAAGGGGTTTATATAGGCAACACACACTCAGACGTAGACACACACTGGTCTTTTTGCAAATTGCTTCTGGACATACAGTATGCTAAAACAGAGGAATACAGACAGAAGTCAGAGCAATCATATACACAATAAGCATATTCATACACAATGTGCACCATACGTGCGTGGTGGGGGTATGTGTGTGCATGCTAATGCAGGCGAGTGATATGCTGTTACTTTAACAGTGACTGTGCTTTTTGTGTC
Source organism: Mchenga conophoros (assembly GCF_057382185.1). NCBI lineage: Eukaryota > Metazoa > Chordata > Actinopteri > Cichliformes > Cichlidae > Mchenga > Mchenga conophoros. The sequence continues at coordinate 18,924,650 of NC_140532.1, read as the reverse complement.
AGCAGGCTTGTTTGTGTCTGCAGAAACACCGCCCCCAAGTGGAATCACACACACAATCACACACACAAAACAACCTGTCCATGAGTGTGACAGTATGGATGTTTAGACCAGCTTGCAAACTCTAAAGAAAACGTCCAAGTGCCAGAAACTGCAGTTCGTCTAATGACCACCTGAGGCTGACTCCAAAAGAAAGCCAGTACACACATATTTAAAAAACAGTTTGATCTAAAAGAAAATGAAAATGGCAAAATATTATTTTTCCACATATGGCAACTCGGTATAAGCTTATTCGTAGTATAATGTATTGTGTTTTGTTGCGTATCTGAAATTTTCAGAACTAAATTAAAAACCGTGTACATATAATTGATTTATTTTTATTACCAATAACACAGAATAACAAGCTAGTTCTGCTTTGAAACAGAGCTATGCAGATTACTTTGAAAATTGTGTTTGTGCAAATGAATAAAATACAAAGTAGCCAATTTTACTGAGCTGTAAAACATAGCTAGAGCTCAAAGTAGAGCTCAATAGCTTGAAAGAAACAGTAAGCCTATCCCAGCTCAGTTTGGCGTCGCGACACATATTCATCCTTTCATTCTTCAATTGTATAACTTGTAGTAATGCATGACTAAATAAAGATTCAAATGTTAAACTTCCGTCACCTCCATATTTGGATTCATTTGTTTTTCTTTTGTTGGAGACACAGCATAAGAGCTGCGTGTAACTCTGTAGCTGCAGTTCTGTAACCCCAGTGTTTGCTGAAAACTTAGCACTCTGTCCTCTTGTCCAAATATAGTAACTCCTGCTTCCGAAAAACTGAAACCATGGAGGCTGAAATGCTAACACTGTGGCTTCAAGCTTTGCCCAAAGCCAATGGGTGACGTCACAATGGCTATGTCGAATTTTTTATATGCAGTCTATGGTTTGGACCAGTTGGAGCCTCCAATCCGCAGTTGTGCAGACTGCCATATGGATCAGACTCAAACTGCAACACGTGTCAAAAATAAATACAGGAGCGTTGAGCTTCACATTTCCTGCTGCCTAAAGAACTAGATCACAAGTAATTTACAATGATTGGTGAAACACACAAACTGTAAAGTTTCTTTTTTTTTCCTTCCATTGTTTTTTTTTTTTTTTTTGGTAACAGAAAATGACTCATATCTGCAGACCTGACAATGACATCAAAGGTAACTCTAGCTCAAACAACCCTGAGATTCTGGGTTGAATCACCTTTTTTATTTTTAAATAAGCAGTGTAGGACATAAATGACTCAAACATCAAACCAAGTGATATGAATTCATATCATTTGAATAACCTTAGACTTATGTGATCATTTTAAAAAAAGCTGTAAATTAACAATGCAGAACTCTGCTTATTGTTTAAATGAACTTTAAGATACTTAAATAAGCAAGTCAGGTGAAAGAAATATTGGAAGGGTAAAATGAGGTCTAGCGTGGTAATCACAAACGTTATACAGCAGGCCTGGCAAAATCGCTAGCCCGACGTCCCGGAGCTAGCGATATCTCCGGTCGGGCGACCAAAATCTATCTCAGCCCCACCCGTCGGACTATCATATAGCCTGACCGGCTATCGCTAGCAATTTTGCGAGCCCTGTACAGTAAAGACTATTTTCACAAATGAGAGTCCAGCTCACTCAGAAAAGCAGAGCACAAGTTGACCTATTAATACAGGCGATGGCTCTTTGTTACTTAAATTGAAGCCTGACTGATACAGTGTTTAAGAGCAATACCAACGCCAATATTTGGTCAGTGAAAATCTCATATATCGGCTGATGTCTTATCTTTTTTTCTTTCAGACACACACAACTAGGGCTGCCACGATTAGTCGACTAGTCACGATTACGTCGACTATCAAAATCGTCGACGACTGATTTAATAGTCGACGCGTCATTTGAAGCTTTGTAAGATCCCAAAAGCAGGAATAAGTAGCAGGATTTAAGAGTGTAATAACGGACTGAAACAGAAGATGGCAGCACTGCATGTACAAGGATGCCAGCTGCCGTTAAACCCCGAAGAAGAAGAAACTGTGTCCCAGAATTCATAGCGCGGCCCAGCGCAGTTGTCAACAATGGCGGCAGCTAGTTAGTTTTAATATTACTCTTATTATTCTTTCTGGGTCACAAAATAAACGTTTAACATATTTTCAGGCGAGAATGTAGCTGTGTAAACCTCAAATATCTGCTCAGTTTATCAAGACACCACATATTTTCAAAAGCGCTCCGACGTTTTCGGAGGCGTCTGTTACCCACTAGCTCGATAGCTAGCCGGGGGCCATGAGAGCACCGGACTCCCGGCAGATCGTTTTCAAACCCACCGCCCTACTCAGGTTAAACATATACAAGTCACTTAGATAACTTAAAAATGTTATTGTTTGGCTTTTTTCAGTATTTTATTTGTTCCTGAGTAAATCGGCTGAGTTTATTAAACTCCACCGAAACAATCTGCACATTTAATTAGAATTCAATTAACTATCATCTTGTCTTTATTTTTAGTTAGCACAGACCTTAAACACTTAAAGCTGTAAGCTAATGATAGTTATATAAGAGCAGATGCTGCTGGTGCAATAAGCTGTACTTTTACGTTCAATGGATGATGATCTGATTAGTCGACTAATCGCAAAAATAATCGGTGACTAGTCGACTATCAAAATAATCGTTTGTGGCAGCCCTACACACAACATAAATAGATTTCTATAACTTTTGTTATGCATAGATAATATGGATATGCAGTTGCCAAATAATCTTGTTTTACTGTCACGTCATGGTAGGGCTGCTCGATTATGGCAAAAATGATAATCACGATTATTTTCACTGAAATTGAGATCTCGATTATTTGACGATATTTATTTAACCCTTTAAGACCTACTATAGAACCAAGTCCGCCAGACCTTATATTATTTTTTTACATGTTGTAGTGCCATTTGTGGGAGCATTTCAAGTTGCTAAATAACTGTTATAGCCCATATTTTAATAATATGTATGCATTAAGTCCATAGTAACTACATTAATTGCAAAAAAGTGCAATAAACTACAAAAAAATTGAAAATCGTTTTTGTTTTGTTTTTTTACATATATTTCTACTTGGAGAAATTTAAGAGGTTTATCCCTCAAAACTTTAAATACAAAAAAGTTGCAAAAAATAGTTTACAACAACAGGAAATTTATTTTGAGTGTCTTCATAGTTTTATTTTGGAGATACACCAATTTTTATATACTGCAGGAAAAAAACAAAACAAAACAATCCTATGATGCAAATTTGCAAAGAAAACAGCATGTGCATCAAAATAAACTATTTCCAGCAGTGCAATTCGAGTTCTAAGCATCCCAGCAACTATTCAGAAAAGTCAAACATGACCAGTATAGGCTTTTAAGGCCTACAAGTAAAAAAAAACTACATTTCCGTGAAAATGACGTCACTTCCGGTTTCGGCCAGGAAATGGCGGACATGCGACAGTTCGCGCTGACGTCTGTTTCACTGTGGGAAGTGTTACGAACAGCTGATCGGATCGGCAAAGCGTGTTTCTGGAATATTATGTTTTTGTTCCTGCAAGAGCTTTTTATGCAATTTTTGCAAAGCTTTATGTGGAAGGAAACCGTGACCGAGGACAAGCTGATGGCATAAGATGTAAGTACAACTCCTCCGGTTTCATATGCAAAACAAATTATTGCGCTAGCTTACGCGGTTCCGGTTCTACAGGGATTTAAAAAATAGTTACACAAAACGGAGCGTGCTGCTCTTTAAAGGGTTAACAATGACTTTAAAAAATAATATAAAATAGTGTGCAACACCACTGAAGTTTTTTTTTTAAACTCTCTTTTCAACCAACAGCAGTCACTCTCCTCTCCAAATAACATCTGCTTAGCTTTCCGAGCTTCCCTCGGGTCCTCTTAATCAGCGGTCTCCAACCTTTTTTGTGCCACGGACCGGTTTATGCCCGACAATATTTTCACGGACCGGCCTTTAAGGTGTCGGATAAATGAGGGAGGGGCTAATAATCGGCTCAGTCATTTTTGATGATCGTTGAAAGCCCAGATCGTAATCGTGATTAAAATTCGATTAATTGAGCAGCCCTACGTCATGGCATTTCTCCCATCTTTTCTTGACTTTTTGAATTTTCAATTATCAGCTATTATATATGCAGATACTGATATCTCACTACATTAGTTGGGCTCTAATTCAAATAATAATCAATATAAACATAATCAATTGGCATCACCAAGTTCAAAAAGTCTTTTTAAGGGTTGCCTGGATCATGTATTCACATATAAGATATGTACTGTTTAAATGGCACAGCAAGCAGTGTCAACAACAGCATGCACATCACAAATGCAGTAGAATTATTTTAAAACTAAGCCCTGTTCCGAGACATTTGGACTCCTCATGGGTTTGGATCTTGCCTTGAACCTCCGCCCCACCCCTATTTTTCTTCCTACTCATCTCCCATCATGTTTTTTCCAGTGAAGTGAAAAAAAGTGTACAGCTCCTTCCCACTACATGCACACAAACACAGAGAGCAGCACGCTGGTCAGGGCAGAATGCTTGCAATTCCTCCAAACATACAAAGGTAAGCAACTTGCACTTTCTGTGCCTCATTACCCGGAGAAAATCCAAACACTAGACTGATCTACCTGCTCCTGTACGTTTGGGAATCTGTACTTGCAATTTGTAAGTTATATGGTCATAAATCCCTTAACAGCGCCATGTTGTGGGAACAAAACTTAAAACATTCTTTTTTTTTTGGTATGAAAGGTTGAAGGTAGAGCTGGGCGATATGAGATTTTTTTCATATCACGATATGTTTTTTTCATTTCAGGCGATAACGATATCTATCACGATATAAGCCAAATAACTATATTTGTAAGATTTAAATGTGCCGTTGCTCACAAGTAAAATGTGAAATAATCAGCAGCTTGTTTTTATTTAAATATTTATTTCCCATAATAAGTTCAACAGGGTAGATGTACTTAAGGAACATGAGACTTTTTCAGATAAATAAAGGCAAATATTGCAAACTACACAAAAGGCAGCCACTAAAGCGTTTAAGTTTCAAAATAGAACAAACGAAACAGACTAAATTGTCAATTCCACTTAGAAACAAAATATTAATTCTAAAAATAAATCTTAGTTTGTTTTACAGAAGAACAGACAAAACTGACTAACTTTTGTCAATATCAAATAAACTGAGAACTAAAAGGAAATTCTCAATCTCTCCTTGTTGTATAGCTGAGCTTTTCAAACAGTTTTAACAGTTACTTTAGTCTGACAAAAGCCGAATGACGAATTAGCGCTTCCAGTCAGAGACTGAGGCTACGTCCACACGTACACGGGTATTTTTGAAAACAGAGATTTTCCGTTTTCGTTTTAAAAAATAATCCCGTCCACACATAAAGGCAGAAATGAAGGAAAACGCTGCTATGAACATGCCAAAGCAGCAGGTGGCGCTAGATTCCTAACCGTGCAGAAATGTTGGCCAATCAGAAGTCTAGAATCCTCGGTGGGAAAAAGTAAACAAAGCTGGGGCATAGAAGCAGAACCGAGTCGTATGTGTGGAGGGACAGTAACTGTGTGTATATGTAAGCATTTAAACACTGCAGAGAGTAGAATTAACAGTATTGTAGAAATTCATTTCACCGAAACAATAACGTGGCGCACAGTGTGACGCATGCACCAGTTTATTGTATTTCCAGACTTGCTTTCGGCACAATTTACAGTGCGAGCTACTCTGTTTTTTGTCAGACTTGAAATAGCCGAAATACCTTCACACTACGGAACTTCTATGGCTCTTCCGTTCGACAATCTCTCCGGCATTGGAACCATCATCTGTTTTCTCTTCGGTCACGCTCGGTTGATTTTTCTAGTCGGCACACTCATTTCCTCCATTACCCGCTGGCTGCTTCCCAAACAAACACACGTGCGGCTTGGCACTTGTGCTGTACGTAACAAGTCACGCGACGTGACGCTGCGGCTGTGATTGGTTCGGCTCTGCGCTACTTAATTTGGATTGGCTGACCTTTTTTTTTTTTTTAAGAGGACAAGAGCGGCGAAGTCTATCGCGATAGTTTAATTTCTCTATCGAGTAAAAGTTATATCGCGATACATATCGTTATCGTTCTATCGCCCAGCTCTAGTTGAAGGTTAGGCTGATGGTTAGGGCTGAGTGTGTTAATGTAATGGTTCGAATAAGGACCAGGAAACCAATGTAAGTGTGAAGGGATGAAAACAAATCACAAAAAAACCCCACGGCTCTGTGTGGTTTTCTTAGAGCTTATTAACTAAGTGGTGCCTGTTTATTTAATGAGTGAGCAACCTGTGACCTGTCTTCCTGACCTCATCTGCCTCACCAGATGGAAATTTAAATAGATTGTATCACATGTGGGGTTGGGTAACACTTAACACCAGCCTAACCCACAAAATGGCTAACTTCATGTTTTTTAACGCCCTTTTACCACGCTAATTACGGAAAGGACAAGGACTTTAAATAACAACACTTATTGAAACAAAGATGCCAGCGTGATCAGTGTACTGCTGCTGCTGCTGAAGGAGAGAACTAACTGGTAAATTTAAGGGGCCCCTTTAAAAAAAAAACAAAAAAAACCCTGAACATTTTTAGTGGTTTTAAGGGTTGAAAGACACTTTATGAATCACACATTCCTCTTGTCCACAAATAAATACTGCATGTTCCACATTTGGTGAGATAAACAAAAGATAAATGCTGTTCAGTGATTTACAGTGTGGCAAAAAACAGGAGAGGTGGTAGTAGTGTCTACAAAGAATCCATTTACCAAAGACCAAAAACTCAAACATGGATGCCCTCTACTGGACATAACTAGGATTGCAATACTGAGAAGAAAACCTGCCGACAATACACTTTTCACTTGATAGCAGGAACTCGTGATGGGATACAAGGAACCAGGGAGAAATAAAAGCAACACTTTGGGAGGTGATGGAAGGATACACAGCCTGTATTGTTAGAAGGCAAGGGGAATAGAAGAAACCAGCTTGGCCTGCGTTTCTAACTGCACAGCGTTGTTATAACAACCATGCACTAGAGAGTGGATGTGGCCACTACTGAGCGTTATGTCAACACAGTGATTAGGATATTTCCCCTTTGTTTATTGATTATTGAAATGGTTATTGCCATGATGTCACTGAAACTGTCAGCGAATAGTGGACAAATGTCTTTGTCAGAAAAAATGTGCCTCACATGACCTATGCAAGGAATTGGAATAATTTAAGAGAGATATGACTTCTGTTTAAACTCAGCCATGTGCAAAATTGACCATGACGCTTCCTGTCATTAGTTACGTTTTACTGGCAAGAAGACAAAACCACAAAACCGTTTAACAGATAACTGGCAGCTCTAAGTTACAAGAAGGAACACACTACCAGAAAAAAAACATTATCCTTTTCACACAATAGCAGCCATGCAACAGTAATAAATAAGATATTAAAAAATATGAGATTTATGACACAAACTTGCTTAAAAAATGTTAGAGCAACCTGAACATTAACCAACCTACAATAAAATGAGAAATTAAGCAAGAGGAATATAGCTAAATCAGAATTAAATAGAAAAAATTGCTACAAAATATAATAAATCATAAATTAATAACAATTTAAGAGGTTATAATATAGTAATTCAAAAATCCCATATATGCTGCTTTCCACACAGACAGAAATACCACATTTAATACATTTGTGCTCGGGAGCAATTCCGATCTATAGGAATATAACCAGAATACAACCAGCTCGCAAACAGTTGAGTCGCCCAAAGTTATGTTCATTGACAAAGGCCGAGTCAGACTAATGGCAACATGCTGGCAGTCTGTCTGCATTTGTAAATTAGAGAACAAATAAGTTATTTGCAAACCTTTGACAATCTCTCTGATGATTGCAGTCAGTCCAAGTCAGACTGCAACTGTTTGCACAAAGGTTGCTTCTTATCAGCCGAACCATGCAATTGGCTTGCGATCAAAGGTGACCGCGAGTGTGCATCACCCCAAGCTCTAGGCAGCCATTCAGTCACCACGAGTTACAATCGGTAGCAGAATGTGAAAAGGTAAGTGTGTCCAGTCTTGGAAGGTTTTTCCAGTTAAGCCAGTTAAATCATGTTTACATCAGATGGTGGTGCATGAGATGAGCCCTCTTGTTCATAGTATTGCACGAGTATTTTAATTTATTTAATAAAATCTGAACATTTGATGCCCATGTTTCAATACAATAACATCACACAAAATATCACAATACTAAGCTGTGTCTATTCTTTCCTCCACCCCTGCTAAATAGGCTCTTTCAGCTGTACTCGCAGATATACACATAAAAAAACTGTAGTTTAAATTTCTTACAGTGGAGTGAAGGATAAGCTACACTGCCTCCCACCTATTTATTCAAGACAACACTGCTAAATACAAGCTATACACTACTATACAGATGCTTATGAAGGTTTTTTGGTGACACACTAAATTAGGACACCAGACTGCTCAGTATGGCCAATTATTCAGTGTTTACAATAGCAACAGAAGTCTTGATCGAAACCCGCTGATGCACAGACTGTGAAGGACACACAAATACACATGAGTATACACACATTCTCCAGAGATGTGGGTTAGTATGCTGAGGCGATACCGGGGCAAACAAATAACCTTGTGGCTAGACTGCAAACACAAACAGCGAGTGCACTAGACACAAGCAATTGAATAGCATAGAAATGAGTATTGATTCTGCTCCCTTCTACATACATGCTACATATTATCTGTAATTATATATCAGGGAATAGAAAAACATTTTATATGTTGTGCTCTCAACCGCATTGTCAGTACGAGCAGCATCTTGGTATCTCATCATCATCGCTTTTGCAGTTTCTTTTAACTGAAGCTGTATCACATTTTCCATGAGGCTTTGGGTTGGCCGTTTCCTATTTTTAAAAAGGGGGCAATTACTTTAAATCACTGTGTGGTTTATGTTGTGCAAAAGCTATCAAGCAAGCACTAAGAAGCGATAGGAGGAGCCAGACTATTCTTTAAAAAAAGGGGGTTGGGCATTAGTTGATCTGCTGTATCTAGAACCACAGGGTTTAACAGACGGCATCAACAACAGTTTGCAAAAAACGGTGCGAGACAGCGAAATTCAGGGTTGTGATTTCTGCTGGGGATACTTACTACTACTTACTCGCCAAAATATTCTGCAATTATTCTGCAACCTTTTTTTACTCTAAGATGTCTTTAAGTAACCCATCTAACTAATCAAGTCCAGAGATTTCTTTTTTGTTTTTTAAAATACTGACAAAAATGTTTACGCACTCATCAAAGTTGCCTCCAACTGTAACCTCGTACCTTCTGTAATTAAGCTAGCGGAAGGGTTATTTGCAGGGGTGTTTTTTGCGCTGGGTTTTGATTTCCAGGCCAAATACTGCCTGCCCTGTGTGCTTTTTGAGAGTTGTTGGGGCCTGGCTGTATACAAACTACATACAGGGGAGGGGGGCATTCTAAAAAAATTTTTTTATTTATAGTTCCTAAATTGCTACCAGCATGAGAGAGAATAAAAAGCTACACAAAGTCATTAGAATACAATTCCGATACATTTTCATGGCTAACCATGTCAAAACACGGCTCTGAGAAATTAACTATGCCTTGAGAGGCTGTAGAGTGCACAGTATGCAGAACCTGCATTTTAATTTAGCTTGTGAGGAGAAACACCCAAATGGCAGCATATGTTACACTTTTTAAAAAGGGGAAATAAAGCTGTGAACCAGATCAGGTTCTGTCTTCACAAGTCTTATTTTTTATCTAATCTCTAATGAGGTATGTATTTCTCAGACAGACTACACTGAGAAACATCACTTTCAGATGTATCTGCATGCAAAAAAAAGGACTAAAACAATAATAATCGTAACTTTTTGAGGAAGAAAGAATTTCTGCTATTCATAAGAAGCAGCTCCTCCTTTCCAGTTAGCCAGGAGGTGGCAGTGGAGAGTGACTCTATGCTGTTTCCAACCTCTCCAACTGTGATAAGCTGCTGCCCTCACAGAATTACATGCGCTATTAATGACTTCAGTCTTTACGTGATGACCCACTGGCGAGGAACTGCGGTGCTGGACCACGCTTTGTGAGCATTAGACGAGAGGCTCAAATCCTTGCCTCTGAGCAAATCCTATTTGGACCACACACACTAAAGTTGAGAATCCCTCCTTTTAATTCGCTCTTGTTCTTCTCTCCTTATTCAGCCTGATCGACTCGGTAGATTTACTCGGATCTTGTGCTTTCCTGGCTAATGCTCCCGGAAAGCAGGAGGAAAATCTTTAAAGAGCTCAAACTCCCACCAGCCAGAAAAACAAAATTCACCCTTTATTCCCCCTGCAGCAAACCACTAGATGAGATGCAGTTCATATAATTACAACCGATTGCAGCAGTGGTCAACTCACAAGTGTTGCCTTGCTGTCACAATTTAAAAAAGCAACAACCCCCCCCTCCAAAAAAAACCCTTTAACATGGGGGAGGATCAGAGGCATCGAAACCCAACACACTTTGCCCACTAATAGCAGTTGAAAAGGTGAGTTGAAAGAGCGAGCTGCTTTGCAGGAGTTCCTACTCCAACGCCTACTTCTACATTCAATTATTCTGTCAGTCAGCAATAACAGAACCACTGTGGCCACCGGGGAGAAAATGGTTTCCATTCACACACACACACTACAGAGGAAAGAACCAATATCATATTACAATTCAGTATGTAACAATGAATGACCCGTTGAGACGGCATAGCCAGTCTCTTAGACAGCACAACGCCGAGCAGCACATGACAAGAAATGCGTTTGCATTTTCTACATGACATTCACGTGTTGCCTTATCTTGACCCCAAAACAGATACTGTATATTTAAAAATGGACCTCTTCCAATTTTTAAGTAGTGTGTCAAAGTCTCGAGTCAGCTCCCCCCAAACGTCTTTTTCTTTTTTTTCATTAAGCCTTTGTTAAGGTCTTTCAAAGTTGTACTTTTGACCCCTGCAATAGTAGATGGTGGATTTGAACCCAGAACCTTCTTGCTGCGAGGCAACAGTGCTGACCGCCTGATTTTGATTTTTAAACAGTCAGTAGCAACAGGTCTGATGGAGTGATGAATCCAGATTTGAAATTTATGGTTCAAATCGTCAATATGTATGGAAAAAGGCAGAAGCATCACTAAAACATGGCGGAGACTCTGTCATGGTGTGAACTGCATTTCTGCCAGTGATGCAGTGCCATCGGGAAAGTGTCTGATTAGCAAAGGGTTCATTCTTCAGAAGCCTGGAGAATTATTCCTGAGCTCATTTCTTTCAAGAAATTACAAGTAAACTTTCCTAATAGAGCTCAGGCTGTGTTGAAGAATAAAGGCTTTGACTGTGACTTTCCAGTCAAAGTTCCTTTTCCTAGCAAAATATAAAGACATTCCTAAGAGCTGTATAGCTAGATGGGCCTGGCCATGATGGACAGTAGGTAATTAATTCTGCTTTAAAAAGAAAAAAAAAGGTAATAACACATTTTAATCTTTTGGCGTAGACTCTGGTTTATACATTCGCCTAACAAAAAGATGCCCGGTTCTCCCAGAAGGAGGCACAAATCTGTTGGGTGTTGCACCAGGAAGGGCATCCAGCACAAACACCTGCCAAATCAACTATGGACTGCTATCTACTTTGGATCCCTTGGGAGTAAGAGAGCAGCTGAAACTAACTTATACAACGTTGACTCTGGAGAAACAGCACAAATAATACATAAATACAGTATTAATGGAGACAGCCTGTATGTAAATGAAGATACTGGGCTTTCCAGTCTGTGTCTACATTGACCTATGTGCTGTCTGCCATGTGGCCAGCACAGCAGCTTTTACTAAAACCCTCATTTCCTGCCTGCAGCCACCCTGTGGCATCCTCTAATTCCCCCTCTCACTTCCCTTACTCACTTTCTCCATCCTGGGCTTTTCTGTTGCTACTGGTGGACCAGACACAAGCTCTCCTTTTCACCCTCGCGGTCCCTTTCCCTCCTCGCTTACGCTCTCCCATTATTTTTTTGCTCCACCTCTCTAGCTTTCTGCATGGTTCTCAGCATTTATTTCTCTCCCTGTTTCTACATGCAGCTCACATGCTCAGCTCTCAGCTCCAGTCGCCCAGGCAGGCCAGAGTATTGATGAAGCTGAGCTGTACAAATCTGCCTCCCAGAAGACTGCTCTCTCTCACACATCTATACAACACATTACATACAGGTCATCAACCCACAACTGCTTCCTAAACTAGAATAATTGGACAGCTCTGAGACACACAGCCACTGGGGTTCATCTACAGAGGAATGGTCTCCTGGCATCCCCAGAAAATCAATTAGGTTTATTAACAGGTAGAAAGTCCACTCCATAACTCTTGCTTATTACTTGTAGTATAAATATTGTTTATTATGATAGCAGGCTGATCTTAAATAAGACAAACGGACAATAAATATAAAAATATCTCAGATATCAACATTATGGGAAGAAACAAATCATCTGTTGATATTTTTGAACCTCTAAGCTTTCAACATTAAAAGGCTGAATATACACCAAAATAAAATATCATCTGAATCAGTGTTATCCACTATGTTGATTTCTATTATACTATATAGTGTTTACCCACAGACGTGGCTTCTGAGTTTGAAAAGTTAACCTGATGCAGTGCATTAAACTTGTTTTCTGTTCCACAGTGGTTTAAAGTCCTTTTTCCAGATGAAAATACATTTTGTATTGCATTTGGAGATCAAAGTTCTAGAGTCTGAAGGAAGAATGGAGAGGCTCAGAGTCCAGGGTGTTTGAAGTTCAGTGTGAGTTTGACACAGGTTGTGATGATTTGGGGTCCTCTGCTGCTGGCAGTGATGGTCGCTTCACTGTCTAAAGTCATTGCAGCTGTCAACTGGGAGATTTGAGAGCACTTCACGCTTCCATCTGCTGACAAGCTTTATGGAGATGCAGATTTTCTTTTCCTGCAGGACTTAGCACCTGCATACAGTGCCAAAAATACAACCAAACGGTTTGCTGACCATGTTATTACTTGTTGATTAGCCACCCGACACCACTGAGCTGAACCCCACTGAGAATCTGTAAAGTATTGTCAAGAGGAAGATGGGAAACATCCAACCCAAAAATACAGACAAGCTGAATAGTGCTATCAGACTACCCTGGGCTTCAGTAACACCACAAGCAGATCGCCTCCACTCCACACTGACGCAGTAATTTGTGGAAACATGCCAACTAAGTGTAACTGAATCTAATTTTTAGAACATGTATTAGAAATCCATTTTTGCTCTAAGGAAACATTCTTGTAATTCGAGATGCTGGATTTCTGATTTTCAGGAGCTATGAGCCATAATCATCAAAATTAGAATAAAAAAGATTTTCACTTTAAGTGTAATGAATAGATTATATGAAAGTTTATCTTTTTGCATTAAACAATAAAACACACACACACCTTTCAATATATTCTTTTTTTCCCCCAAGATTCACTGGTATGGCAAATATCCAAGAAAACCAGAATAACAGCAGCCTGACGTTGGTGAACTTTAATACAAGAACCAGGGTGTGCACTATTAGGCTAGTGGTTAGTCATCTCCTTTCACGCTTGCTATCTAACAATGGGAAAATATTTTAAAAAAAATATTTGAAATAGAAATGAATGTGCATGTTCAATATGATAAATGGACTGGTTCATATATAGTGCCTTTCTACTCTATTTGAGCACTCAAAGCACATTATACTACATGCCTCCTTCAACCATTTGCATGTGCACTTTTTTATGCCTAAGTGCTTTCTATCTCACACACATTCATACTCCAATGGATGCACAGGAGAGGAACTTGGGGTTCGGCATCTTGCCTGACCGTGCTAAATCATAACTGAGGTCATGCTTCTTCAGGGATGGTTGCAAATTTAAGTTTATGTGCACTTTCTTGGCATGCAAACTGGAGCAGCCAGGGATCAAACCAACAACCTTCGGATTAGTAGATGACCTGCTCTACTTCCTGAACTACAGCCACCCATTATGTAAATAATGGTTATTTTTTCATACTTCCATGTTATAACACTGAAATGTAACCTTTCTGTATGCATTACATACTGTATTTGAGTAAACTCCAAGTTCATCTTGTGTCCTTAGACCAGAGAATAAACACTGTACATCCCAATAAGAATATTAGCATTTAGATTCCCTATTGCCAGTCTGTAAAAACAAAAAAAAGTTATGACTACTGAATGCTATTATACTGGAGTCACTTTTCACAGTCAACAACCTGTAAGCCTTGGTATGCTAATCCAGCTCCACTTAATGAAAGAGGTGATTCACAATGAGCCCAAGCAGCTGAAACTTGCAAAGGCTCGGTCATCCTCTAACAAGCTTACTGGCAATTTTTTTCTATTCTTGGACCTTTATGATGTCATAAAAACGGGGCAGAGTGGCAGTCAATCAGAAGAAAGTTGGTTTAAAGGGAGATGATCTTTATTTATCTTATCTCGGTGAAGCCCCTGAGTTTATCCTGTCTTAAACAAGCTCATTTTGCTGATAACATGCAAAGTCAGTCTATAGAGTCAGTGAGAAAATGCATGCAGCCAGATCGATTTTAATCCAGGCAACTTTAAGCCACAGGATACAGTGAAACTGGTGAGTAACAAATGGCAGGCCCAGGGTAAATCAACATGACATCATTATTCAGCAGTCACCAGTTAGGCATCGACTCTGCACAGCCTTTCTTCCAAACAACTCTCAGCCGATGGTGTTTATTTTAGGCAATGGTCTAGACTTAATAACACAGAGAGAGTTGAACTGAGTAAGCAGGTATAAGTTAAAAAGATTTAAAACAACTACACTAATATTTATTGAGCGATGGTAAATTAGTGTCAGATATTTTCATATTAAATTCTCCAGGTAGCTTGGAAGCAACATCTCAAATTTTAATTGCTCCTGTTGCTTACTTGTGAAGATTTGATATTGGGATTTGTCACCTTTTTTCAACAGCAAATTAGGTGTTCAAAGCTAAACTGCGATTTTCAACCATATGAACAGTGTCACTAAACCCTGCTATAAATGTTGCCGTGAGATGGAATCAGTCTACAATCAGTCTAATATCTGTCTGCAATTGAATTGGGCCAAGTTGGCAATTGCATCCAATCTGTCTCTGATAATACAGGAAACAACTGCAGCAAATCATTCAAAATCCCATATCTGTTGCACTCTACATAGACAGAAATGTACATTTCACTTTTACATTTGTGATGAGGAAGCTTCCTGCTCCAAAGGAACACAACCACAGTGCAACCAGCTGAGTTGTGCTCAATGGCAACGATTAATTCAGACTGATAGCAACACATTGACAGTCTGGCTGCATTTATAAATTAGAAGGCAGTTATTTGCAAACCTTTAACTAACTCTCTGAGAGTGATTGCAGTGCACATCAGACTGTAACTGTTGCAAAAAGGTTGCCTTATATCAGGCAACCTGCACAATCCCCTTGCAATCAAGAGTAGTTATGAATGTGCAAACACCCTCAAATTCTAGGCAACCATTTAATCACCGCAAGGTGCAATCGGTCACAGAACGGGAAAAAATTCTATACAATCACCAGGCAGCCACCGACGTTTTTGTTGATGCAAGGAGGTCGCTTGTCTGTTTTTACTTTTGTGACTGAGCCATTACTTTGACTGAATTAGGAGGCAGTTTGTCAAGCTAAGTGTGTTTTTTTCTGGCTGAGCAGCTTTAATTTCATTTTTCTCGTCTAACCTTATCACAGGATGGAGGAGCATGTTCATAGTATACCCTGAGCACACATTTATTTAATAAAAGATCAACATTTGGTGTCCATCTATCAATACAATACTGCAACACAAAATAGCACGCTATTATCCTGTACTATGCACTCGTATTTGTTTCCCCCACTCCTAGTTATAATGGCTTTATAACAACAATAATGGGTTTATACTTTAAGAAACTGTGAATTGATTAGACATATATTACAAGCACTTGACAGATTAATCAATAGTAAGAGTACCAGATCTGCTATAAGAACTTTTTTCTTTTTTAAAGTTATACTGCTCCACAATCTGGTAATCTAGACCCTGCACACAAAAAAGTCCTGCATCTTTGTTCTCTGACCTGGGCCTGATTTGGGTGAGAAAAAGTCAAATTAGTGAACAAAGTCAATACAAGAAAACTTTCAAGACTCCACTATCCATCTTTCTCACACACAGAAAACCAGTAGTCCAATCAGTCAGGCTAAAAGAAAGGAAAAACTGCTGATAAAAGAAAACAGTAAGATCGGGTTACTCTGTTCATTTGATAACCTGAACCTCAAAGGGCCACAAAAGCAAAATCCAGATGATAAAAACTTGAACTTAGTGTGAACTTTCTTTAGTCTGCAACCAATATGAAAGTATATCCACCTACAGACGTCTCACATTTTCACACACACATGCACACACACACACACACACACGTAGTCAATACTGTGTTGCGTTAATGGATAAATCCAATAAATAATAGCACTGTGTTCGCATTGGCCAGGCAGGCCTGGTACATGACAAGTGATAAAAGCTTGGAAAAGACTTTGAAGGCCAGAGTTGTAGCTGCAAGGCCAATACATCGGTTTCTTTGCTCCACAAATACGCTGCGCCGAGCAATTCACTCAAACATGTGACTGAGCCAGTTCTTGTGTTGATGGTCTTTAAACATCAAAGCAACACTGAGCATGTGGTTTCTCACACATCATGGTTTTGTGTGAAAAAAATATGCACATATTTGTTTCTGAGTCAATGAGAAGACAAAAGTCTCAAATGCATTGCTGAATTGCAACATTCCTCCTGTCAGTATCTGATCAACAGTGAAAGACAAACAGCGAGATGGACATCGTCCATTAAAAGACCATAATGAAGTGCAGTAAATAAAGTCTTTAAACAGATAGTTTATACTGCCTTAAAGTTAAATGCATGTATTTTCCTTCCGCTGTATATGTTTTTCAAATAAATAAGACTTCCACTGTAAGGCTACACTTAACACAAACAAATTGACATGTATTGGTAATCCTGACCTAGTTCACCTAGTTGAGACTGATAGCAAACGAGAGTTGCACCAACGACAACATACAGCTGAAGCTAAGATCTTTTGCAGGTATTTGATCACAAACATCTTTAAGACCAACATTAATTTATTTAAGAAGACTGACAATGATTCTACTACTTATTTCAGTCTGCATATTATAAGGCTAAGATACAGAAAGGGTCGACTTTGCATCTGATTTGCCAGCGATTATGACTGCCAAAAATAATAAATAAATAAAGACGGCTAACTCATACTGCCCCACAGACTGTGATAGTAAAAAAAAAAGGTTAAGCCTTGCCTTATAACTGATAACTGATCTGTGGAAAGTGCAAAAAACACTCCTGTGCATCAAGTGAAACACACAAAGAAAATGCATGAATACATCTCATAATCTCATAATAAAGGCTGTAAAACGTTGCAGTGCAGCCGTTAAGGGACCCTACAAATACTTATGTCAATAATAATAAATAATAATAATTAACACTCTTTTGATTATAAGTATATTTGTCCCTTTTTACTCTTTTTACCACCAGAGAGGGAGACACACGGCCCCTCATCTCACTAGCAGCTGAAGAAGTTGGCGTTAACAACACTAATAGCAGTGACCCTGTAGCCACACCAGCTGTCTGTTATCATTAAGGTAGCAGCTAGCAGCTATGGCTAATAATAAAATGATAAGGTTAATGTGGGAGATAAGCAGTAAATGTTATCAGTCTTGCTCATTCGCAATGTTAACAGGCAGTGTTAAACGGACAGAGAGACAGACAACTTAACAGGATAACCCAGACATCTATTTCTTGAAAGTGTCATGTTTCTCTTAAGGACACAGACTGATACAGAGAAAACCCCACCAGCGGCTAGACGGAAACAGTAGTAGTCTATCCAAGCTGCCATAGGCTGAGAGGCGGAGTACACCCTGGACAGGTCACCCCTCTGTCACAAAAATAAGACAGAGAGGATTCACACTCATATTCACACCTGTTGGCAATTAAGAATCACCAATTAACCTAACTCTATGTCTTTGGACTGTGAGAGGAAGCCAGAGTATCCGGGGAGAACATGCAAGCTCCACACAGAAAGGCCAGATGGCAGATTTAAACATCAGGGCCTTCTTGCTGTAAGGTAACAGTGTTAAACACCATGCTGCCCTGATTGTGGATCACTGTGCTGAATACTTGGTCTCAGTTTCAAATTTGGTACAACCATAAACACCTCGTAACCTCACCGCTGGGTCCTTTTTATACAAACCTTCCTGTCCTTGCTTATGTTTCCACTTGAATTAGTTCAAACAAAGGACGCTGTATCTGCTTAAATTTCAAAGACATCAAAGTCAAGTGACAACACACTGCTTACATAAAAGTAGCACAAATGAAATTTTACTATTTATCTACGTTATTAAGGCTCAAGATAAAAGGTGTGTTTGTGAGTGTATGTGAGTTGTTGTGGTTTCTAAACAGAAAAGCCCATCTCAAACGGCAGAAGGCAGAAGATGGGAATGGATGTGGATAAAAGTCCATGAAAACGCCATTTAAACAGGAGTGTAAATCTACCAAAGAGAAACCGAGAGAGAGACTGTGATTGTGCTTGAGAGTCTGTGTATGAGCTTACTTTGATTCAACTGTGACCCTGACCTGAATAAGCATCTCATTACAGGGATGGATAAATGGTTGTATGAATAAATGGATGGATGCATGTGTGACCTATTTTTTTAAAAACACCACGTGAGAGAAAGAGCACAAGATCAAGAGACACAGACAGTGAGATAAAGACATAACTGCTTCTGACAGACGTCAGGGATCAAACAGTTTACATTTATATATTTTAATTTCACTCTGACACTTTGTTTGCTGACTCACTTTAATACCTTCTAATATTTCCTTGTTTTATTTCGCTTTCAAATATTTTCCTTTAGCAAAATCTGTTCTCATTTTATTAATAATTATGGTAATCTTGCTCTTTTTATTAACATTTGTACTTAATTAGCTCAATTTTTTTTAACAGAGCTCCTTCTTTCGTTTAGTTTTTATCTTATAAAACAATTTAGCTCTTATTTAAGAGACAGAAGCTTGTCAGTCAAGATAGGAAATTGCTCATCTACCTCTGCTCCAGTACCCTATTACATCCACACAGGCTCCACTATGGGACCTCTCTTATTTACACATGCTTTCCCTCGGCTCGATTTTTAAAAAATATAAGACTGCATCTTGCTGTTATGCAGATGACACACAACCTTACCTACTCGTTTCACAAAGAATGGTTGGTTGAAGAACCTGTTCAGCTGTGTGGAGAACATCAGATCCTAGATGCCAATGAATATCATTCAGATGAATGATAAGAAAAGTGAAGTGATCATTTTTGGACCAGCTTAGTTTCCAGTATCAGCTCTACTCTTGGTCTTCTGTGTGCTAATTTTCAAAATCAGCTTACAGATCTACGTGTTTTATTGACAGTTTATTGAATTTTAATAAACAAGAGAAAAAAGGCTGTGAAAGGCAGCTTTTACCATCTTAGATATATTGCAAAAGTAAAGTCATTGTTATCCCCAGTAGACCTCAGCACAATAATCCATGCATTTATTATTTCTCGACTGGACAACTATAATGCAGAACATCTTTTCTGGCTCGCTGATTACTAGTGAAAAAAAAAGAGGTGTTTCTACATTTTTACTCTTTGTTTTTTAAGCCATTAATGGGTTAGCCCCACATTACATTTCTGATCTGCTTATAACACATTCTGCCTCCAGACTTTGGAATAATATCCCATTTCAAATCATATCTATAATAATCTGAATTTAAAGACTCATGGTTTTTTAATCCTTGCTTTTAGTTCGTTCAAAGTTTTTTTTAAATGGTGTGTAAAGTCCATGTTTATTTTATTCCTATGTTTATCCTTGCCATGTAATTCCCAGTGTTTATTTCCCTATTGACTCTTTGTTCCTCTAATATATTCCTGTATAGTGCAATCTGATGATATCAAATGCAAAGCACTTTGTGCCATTTCCTGTTATTTAGGCTGTTGTGCTCATACATTTTTTTTCTTTTTTGGCTGTTGTACTAAAGGAATGTGCTGCTCTACACCATCATCAAGCTGCAGTGTATACTGTCAAAACTGTTCTATATTTTATAAAGCTTGTTATCAATCATTCACCCTGATAGAGAATATAAACTGTGGAACTGATGACCTGTATGATAAACTACATTAGTGAAAATAATTTCACCATGTCAGCTTTTTTTGAAATCAGAAATGATCAGAAATGCAAAAACCTACTGTAAGCATGTAAAAATACATGCTTTTCACACTTTTACAACTAAAGTTTAATAAAGAAGCGCTGGCAGTAAATCAGTCAATAATAGCACGCCAGATTCAGGAACTGGCACCTGCGTAATCTGATATGTAACCATAAACTGAAGCACAGATGTGCCAAAACATGTTTGAGGCACACTTAACACTTCACACAGTGTGATCAAAAATTAACCACATTTAATCAAGCGTCAGGGTTTCTTGATCGCCAAGTATTGAAAGTATTACATAACTGCAGCATCTCTAAAGGGATATTCTACAGGTCAGAGTGCAAAGGAACTCAGCTAAATTCTTTTTTTAAAATAAATAGTTTGTTTATATATTGTGTTTCTTCCAGATATCAATGCCATAAAAGTGTAGTTCGTTTAGAAATTCATTTAGAAACATAAAAGTAACTAATTTAGAAATTTATATCACATAATGAAGGTATTTTTGAGGGGAACGCATTACATTAAAACAAACAACTGCTGTCACATCTGTTAGTGAGCTGATAATAGCCAAATATTTTTTAATAACTAATGCATTGTCTGAGCAGTTTATTGAGCAAATATTTTGTTGTTGCAGTATCTCAATGTTGTAATATACTGCTTTTATGTTCTTATATTTGGGGGGGGGGGGGGATCTACTGAATTTTGAGGAATATTATTGTTGATTAGCCTCCAAAGAAAAATGCTAGCTACAATGCTAGCTACAGAGTGGAGGGGTTCTTTTCAGGGGTTTTTTGTTGGTTTTTGTTGTTGTTGTTGTTGTGTGTGTGTGTGTATGGATGGGGGGGGGGGGGGGGGGTAGTTTAGGTCCTTTCACCATTGCAGCATTTAAAGGGCTAAAGGCGAGCCAGCATCCATTACAGGACACCTGTAGGGCCATTGCATGAGTCATGTTTTATTTACAAGACAATTATGGAGTCTGTTCTCTATTTTCTTGGAACATCTGCCTTTATAAACGTCTATTTTTGCGCACATCTGGTTTCACTATGACTGTCCAGGTGTTTGGGACATTCCAGCACATTCCAGCCACCAGCAGCCACCCTGGGGTGTCTGCACCGTTGGTATCACCTAATTGATGCCTTCTTCGGCTGCTGGTGACGTCGCTCCAATAGCGTAACGCCATGAAGAAAGCCCCCCACTCTCTCCACTCCAATTCACATGCACTTTACGCAGCCACTGCGCTGCTGGCACGCCAGCCTCGGTTGCAACTACTCACGCCGGCAAAATCACGCCGAACTGCGCGTGCACCCATACCGTAAAGCTGCCTGGCAAAACCAGGAAACAACGCACCGGGAGAGCCAAGAAAAGTTACATAACACCATGCCAGAGACTCCCCACACGGGTTAGGCGATGTAAGTGGGCGTTTACTCCGTGCCAGTCTGGTGCTGCCATCGCTAAAAAATAAAACGGAATTGAGCCGTGACATCTGTCAATCCTCGCTTTGAAACCCTAGTTTTAAAAAAATCTACCAAGAAACCATCTGTGCTGGAAGCTCAGGCATGCAAAATAAACTACACGAGTATGTGCAGGCTGTAAGCGGTGCAGGACCCAGTCGTTTTGGGGGAATCAGGTGGAGACCCGGGGACCACACCGTCCACATATAATGTAAGTGGTAACTCGAAACACTCCACGGGACCCCGCCTGTAGATGAAAATACCAGCCCGTGCCATATGTCCACGGTCATACCGCCGACGCACCGGCAAGCAGCGCTTGTGTCACACAGAGAGGGACCCGCTGTCAGTAAACAAACACTTCACGTCCACACTTCCCCGCTGCCGCCCCGCTTACCTGCGATGGTGACCCGCTTTATCCTTCTTCCCCTTCGGCCTCCTCTTTCTAGCCTGGATGGCCATCACTGCCGGTCCGAGGTTACATTCATTCACAGGCACAGACGAGTCCGGGAAAGGGTGTAGGAGGAAAGGTGGCGGTGGGGGAGAGAGAACAATCACACATCATCAACGAGGCTGGATGGCGTTTAGCATACCCTCAAGGGCTACGTACAACCATAACTTCCGCCACCAGGAGTGGGTTAGCGTAGCTAAGTTGGAGGATGAGTTATACGCACCTTTCCTGGAGCTCATGTTTCCTCCTCTTCCCTCAGCAGGAGCGGGCAGCACGGCGGCAGCAGCAGCAGCCAGGTCCCCCTGAGTGTCTCAGAATCACTCTCTCACTCACACTAACCCCTCTGCCGATCGATGACATGCACGCCCTCTGTCGTTTCAAACAGGGGTCTGCAGGCAGACCTACGCGGACCAGCGACACACAAAATACTCTGGGTGTAACAGCATCTTATTTTGCAGTTTAAAATGGAAAATATATTTATTAGAACCGTATAAGCTTTTGTGTAATACACACTGGTAGTGATGGTGTTCATTCAGGGAATAATGTTAAATGATTGGAATGAGGAGCTGAACCGAACTGCTGGTAGTTCATAAAAATACAGCATATAAGCAGACATCTCATTTGAAAAAAAAAACCCTTCATAATGTACTTGCTATGTTATTGCGTGTTCACATGCTAGTACGAGGTGTCGGCTGTATTTGTGTATGATTGTTGTTACAGTCTATGTTCTCCTCTTGGCCAGATCACTCTTTGAAGAAGAGATTGATTCTTTTATTAACCAAGGATTTAAATCCTTGGTTTTTAACCAAGGATTTAAATCCTTGGTTAAAAAAGGACGGATTCCAACCCACTTTAATGGATCCCAACCCAGGTAAAGTGGGTTGTAATCCATGTTAATCCATGATGCGACTGGTGACGGTGGACACCATGAACTCACTGTTATGTTCAGGGAATCAGTTTGAGATTATTTCAGCCAGGTCCATCCCTTTATGAGGGATCAAGTCGGGAACAATATTCAAGTATGCTGACATTACAGTAAAGCATGGTTGGTACGAAGTGGCCCAAAGTGCTCTAGGAAAATATCCCCTACTGTTACACCATCACCATCAACCTGAGCCATAACATTTTGTCAGTCTCCTGTCGCTCAATCACAGTGAGCTTATGGGAATTTTAGCCTCAGTTTCCTACACTCCGCTGACAGGAGTGGCACCGGTAGTGATCTTCAGCTGGTGTAGCTCATCTGCTTCAAGGTTCAACATGTTGTGTGTTCAGAGATACTCTTCTGCATGTCTTGATTGTAGTGAGTAGTAATTTAAATTACTCTTGCCTACCTATCAGCTCAAAGCAGTTGGCCATTCTCCTTTGACCTCTGACATCAACAGTCACTGGATATTTCTTCTTTTTATGGACCTACAGATGATTTGTGGGAATGTTAATATTTTCCAAAATCAGCTATAATCACATGATTTGGTATTCTGGAGAATTAAACTGTTTCATAAGCTCTCCATGTTCCCTGACATCAATCCTCTGTGTTTGTTAACAAAGAGGTGCTTTAATGACACGACTGCAGCATGAAGCTTTCTCCTGGCGCGCCGAAAAGGCACCGCTGGGATTCGAACCCAGGATCTCCTGTTTACTAGACAGGCGCTTTAACCAACTAAGCCACGGCGCCGTTGTGCAACGTGTCATAGCCGCAATGGCGCAACGATCAATGTAGGCAATATTGCCGAAGAAAATAGAGTTCAATTTAAAACTGGCTGTGCCATAAAATAATACACAGCCAGAGATGCTGTAAAAAACACAGAGGTTATAACTAAAATGCATGTAAGAGCCGTTAAATTTACATTTTACACATTAGTACAGGACTCGGTGCTAAAGGCGTACTAAGCATACAGTGGACCACCTTTACAGGCTACACAACAAACCGAAGGACAAACTAGCCACTTCAAGCCACACCATGCATCATACAGTGATACACTCATACATGGATAGTGCACTGTAGCCACAGCAGTAAACGTGCAAAAACACATATCTTACAGCAGGAAACAGAGACACTTTCTCTCGTGGATTGATGAACTCACCAAACACCGGGGCCGTTGACCGTTGTGAGCGCAGAATGTGCTCATCACTACTTCCGGTAGGGTCATGCTTAAAATTCTGATTAGTGGGCACAGTGATCTTCTTGGACAGTTCTGGACCCCCAAAGGCCGTCCATAACGCCCACCACTAAATTGTGATGCTTGATGATGATGTTCAGCTGATACTAAGAGGCCCAAAGTGTGGCAAGAGAATATGACACACCATAACACAACCAGCAGCAGCCTTAACTGCCGATACAAGACACGATGGCTCCTTGCTTTCATGTTGTTCTGACCCTAACCATCTGAATGTGACAGCAGAAATGGAGACTCGTCAGACAAAGCAACATTTTTCCAATCTTCTGGCTCATTTTGTTGAGCTCATGTAAAAAAAAAAAGTGTAACCCCCCCCCAAAAACAAACAAACAAACAAACAAAAAACCACTACATTTTGGGAAATATTTGTGGGTGTTTTCTTGTTTGTTTGTTTTTGTGCTATTATATCAAAAGAAGTCTTTAAAGTCAAAACCAGGATAATAGTTTAAAATGCCACCCAATGTGACATTTATTAATCAGATTTACTTAATTAATCCCAGAAAAAGTAATTATATTGAACATAAAAAAACCCAAAACAAACAAACAAAACACTAAATTTTTGGAAATGTTTGTGGGTGTTTTCTTGTTTGTTTGTTTGTTTTTGTACTATTTGAACACTAAAGTGGCCCTTCAGTGAGATGACAGTGCCAGCAGTGGCCCACAACTCATTTAAATTGGAGACCCCTTCTATGGACGAATGTGTGGAAAAATCCTAGCTGGTCAGCTTCAGCTTCTGAAATACTCAGAGCCTTCTGAAACACAAGTCCTTCTGCCATGAACAACTATGAGAAGTTCAAAGTCACTTAAATCACCTTTCTTTCCAATTCTGATGCTTCAACTTCAACAGGATGTCTTTAACGCGTCTAAATACACTGAGTTGTTATCATGTAATTGGCTGATTAGATATTTGTGTCAATGAGCAACTGAAGAAGTGTACCTAATGCAGTGGTCGGTGACTGTATGGTGCACCTTACTGTTTGCTAATGTCACAAAACATTGCATGTGAAAGGCTGCTATGTTTCTTCAGGACTTATCAATATGTAACTGTTCTTCTTGCCATCAAACTGCTTTTATCTTTGCCTCCCATTTAGATTGAATGAAATTACAATTATTTCTGTTTTTATTGTTAAAAGAAAAAAATAGGTAATATAAGTAAATCCTAATTACAACACAAAAATATTTTAGAAAGAAAAGCAAACTTAAATGATACTTTGCACAGTATCTATAAAAGGTTCGGAGGCACGTAAACTGAGTAAAAAGATGCCCACAGTGAGTTTCAATCTGTCTGCCGTCAGAAAGCAACATGGTCACATTACTTTCAAATCCAGGTTCACTTCCTGCTGTGCCACAATGCAAGCTCAAATCCTTTTTCCCTCCACAAACAAAAGCCTTCTGCCATTTTCCACAGTCTTTCATGCTTCTATCTCGTCCAGAATCACAGGCTCTGTCTGTGACCTATCATTATGGGATTAATTCTTCAGCTCCCTGTAGTTACTCACTGTTTTAATATAAGTAGAGAGGAGCTGACTTAAGCAACATGATGTGAGGATATGTGACCTTACGGCCACAGATCACAGTGGGGTAAAAATATAACAGATCTTCCTCGTCTGTCAGTTACATCTTTCAGTCTTTGGCCTGCTGGGAACAGTTGCTGTGTCCGAAATCTTAGCCCCAGCTCATACAGGCCAAATACAATAACAAAGAGGAAGTGGTTCAGTTTCCGCCTCTAACATTTCATAGTTAGATATAATGAAACAACACTCATTAAAAATATTCTGATGATGTTTTAAACTATTTTGTTTAATAGTGGTACTTTCTTGTATTATATTCAGCTTTTATGTTGAATTTTATATTGAACAAAATTTTAGGAAAGGCTTATGCTCCTTCCATAGACTGTATATAGAAGATGGACATATAGTAGCTTCCAGACCTCTAATGTCTTTACATTAGAGGCCTGGGAGCTTAAGCCTCCCTTTAATGGCCATCAGGGGGCGATACCACTTGTTTCAAAGAGGCATCCGAGTGAAACTTGCCCTAATTTTTCTGATACTGTAACAACCTCAATAAGCACCTTCCTGATGACTTTAGGGGCTCTGTCACTAGTTTCAGGCCATGCTGAAATCAACATGAAGTTTATTTTATATATTATAGTAATTATTAGAGAAACAATTATCCAGGAACCAGGATCATCCAGGATTATCCAGGATGTGCTTGCTGGTTAATGACTTGTAAGACACATTGAAAGTGAGGTTTCCCCGTCATCTTTTTGCTTATCACATTCAGTTAAAAATGAAAAAGAAGTACAAATCAAAGATCCACAACTTTATTTATCGCAGGGTACAACACATAAAAGTCAAAAGGCAATGAAACTTCTGAACAAAAACTTAGAAATATCTGGAAGTGGCATGTTGGATGATTTCATCCAGAGTGTCCACCTGAAAGAAAAAAACCTCAGTCTGACTTCTCTACAAGTTCTTATGTGTTTACACTACAGTAACATGTGCTCTCTCCTTTTTTCACTGATGTTTCTTCCTAAATGTATACCTGTTATATCTTCTAGGCAAGACTTACTATTCACTGTATGGCTGAGTTTGCATTCTCAGTATAAAAAACATGAAAAATACACAAGCTCAATGTTTTGAACTTATTATTACACGGTAGTTCTTATCTATTTCATGTACAAGAGTTTTACCTGCGTGCTTTTGCACACTCTGAAGTTCCTGAGCTTGTAGACTGTCACTTGACCTTTACTGTCCCCTACAAGGACACAGTCTGTCCCTCTGGCAAACAGCAAGGATGTCAGCCTCACACCAGGCTCAGCATGGTGCACAATGGTTGGAAACAGGCTGCAAAGAAATGTTTATGCTTTTAGTGAACACATATCTCTGACTTACACTTCAAATCAGGTGAAAACAATAGGTAAATTAAAAAAACCTCAAAGCAGACTGAGATCTCAATCCGATGGACTCACATGCTCAAAATCAGGTCCCAGAGCTCCACCTGGTCTTCCTTAACTACTCCAAACAACGTGGAGCAGTTTGGGGACCACTTAACAAAGAACACGGGGCCTTGGTGAATGGACTTGAACGTCATCACAGGGCGGCCCTGCTTCCACATCTGGACAGTCTCGTCACGGGAGCAACTCAAAAACACATCGGGGCTGAATGGTGACCATTCAATGTGGTTCACAGATCCCTGAGAGAGCAAGATTAGACATGAAGAGAAACCTGCCTCTATCTTTCATTTTTGAATAAATATTATAAATGTAGTAATAAATCAAATGGGCAGTAAAGTGACACACCGCATCACAGAAGACAGTACTGTTTGTGCTGCTGTTTTTTTTTTATTGTTGTCACTTTTATATGGATGCAAATGCCTACAATAATTCTGTTTTATATACTTTATTTATATATATTTTATATACTATTTTGAATGCAATCAGCTGACAGATAACATGGCTTGGTGAGTGATAAATGGCCCTAACAGCCCATCCAAGGAATCTGTGTTCATTTTGTGTTCAGTTTTCACAAATATGAATCTATTTGTACATTATTTAGCACCAACTAGCAGTTATTTGTGGCTATGTGATGCGTTTTTTTATTGCTGAAATTAAATTCTGACTTGCGTCTACATATGGCCACCTGTCCATCCTCACTTGCATGTCCATGTGAGGATGAGCCATTCACTTATTGCATCCAGATCTCAACTTCTGGGTCCAAATAGACAAAATGTTGGCAAGGTTTACCAGTGGGTGATGCCATTTCCACTAAAAAAATATTCTGTCTTTGCTTTCATTAGATGATGTCTGATGACAGCAACTAGAGTAAATAGTAGGGGATAACAACAGTGAATGGCAACATCGGCACACAAGGCTAAACCAGGTCAGTAATAAGAAGCCGCCACCACTTGTCTTTGACTTTTCTTTACTGTTAATTCAGTTAACTAGTAGTTCTTGTATTTAAAAAGATCACTAGGCCAGAATAACCCTATCAGCTGATGTAAACTGATCCACTGGTTGGAAATCCAAAGTAAGCTCACTATCTTCATGCTGTAGCATCCCTAGTCTTTTGTCTTTATCGCCTTAACTTAAACAGCATTTTAAATATGACTCAGTCACATTGTTTACCCTCAAGCACTTACAATGTGCTTTTTGTAAGTGGCCAGAAAGCTGTGAC